>NW_022995751.1:752117-963305 GCF_900245975.1 Drosophila guanche | reverse complement strand
CCCCCCCCCAACCAACCTTCTGAATCAGCCCACACGCATCGCTGCACGTCCATGTCCGTGTCCACATCCCATTGTCCTCGGGCCACAAAGTCCACAGAATCAGAGTCCACATGGAGTCCACACACGCGCTGCCAATTTCCGACCTACAGCAGGAGCCGTCCGACCCTTCCCCACCCCAAGCGATGGTTTGGTGTCCAATGACGATGATGATGATGGTCTTGTCTGCTCGATGTCTGGACGCGGACGTGGACACAGCTCTCGGTGCTACTGCTGCTGTCTCTGGAACCACCGGAAGCGCGAACGCATCCCACGTCGCTTGCCCCACAGCCCCACGTTCGATTTTTATGGCGAGGGGCATGAATTTCAGTTCAGTTCCTCATTCATTGTCCACCTTCCACCCGGCTTCAGCTCTGCTCTTCTTCTGCCTTTGGGCAGAATCCCTCCCCCTCTGAAGGGGTCTGGTCTGGTCGGAGGCACTTGGCACGTTTCCTTTTTAAAATTCACAATTGCCGCCGCCGTAATTGTGGGAGAGTTCGCTATACCATCTTGTCTCTCTCTCTCTCTGTCTGTGTGTCTCTCTCCCATTCAGGCTCAAGAAATCGATCACGTTTTGGTTTCTACACATGTTCCAGTTACGTTACGTAATGGATTGAGTGGGTTGGTATGGGGGGGTGATAACCGGCAGCAAGACGTTTTGGCCAAGAAATACACTTTGCTCCAGTTGAAACCAAAAAGGAAATGGATTTTGGGAAAATCATGAATAAAAGAAGGCAGCTATTAGCAATGGTGGAATTATTATCGATTAAGGATAAAAGCGATAGAGGTAATGCTGTTGATTGGAAGCTATGGCAGTTATACCTAAGTATGTCTTGATTCGATGGATTTTTAAAGAAGTCCTGTTGCAGAACTTACCATATAATAACACATTCCTACTTCAATAATTCAATCATTGTTTGTTCCCAGATCCCATTCTCTACGAACTTATCACTTTTAGTGTTTTGCAGGCAATCTTATGATTATGGGCAGCTCCTTGGCTGGAAATTAAATGGGTGTTGACTCTCCTTCTCCCATTTCCTTCAACTGTGTGGTCCTTTCGTTAATTCTGCGGCGGGGGTAGAGGAGGTGCTCTCCACATAAAAGAGACAGCTTCAGTCTGTGCGAGATTGGAATAACAAAACGCCCCCATCCTGCACATCCTCCTCCTCCTCCTCGTGCTCCCAGGAAATCCTAGAAGACAGAGCTTCTACCTGTCCAGGAGTTCAGTGCAGGATGCGAGAGGAGCGGTGGTGGGGGCCATAGGCTGCTTTGCAGCGTTGTCATTGGCATTTCAGTCACATACACAAACACACATAAAAACCAGGAGAAAAAGAAGTAGAAGCAGGAGAGAGCGAGGCAAACAGCAACACCCACGCACCAGAAGAGAGCAGCGAGTCCGAGTGAGAGCCAGAGCCAGAGCGAGAAAGAGCGAAATTCCCAAATGTGTAAAGAAGTAAACTAATTGCTGCGCGTGACGCCAGCCCCAAAACAAAAGCTTCAAAGGCAGCTCCACTCCACACCAAAACAGAGCCTCCCCTCCCCGCTTCTATGCTCAGCCCCCCTTCCAAGCAGATAACATAAGTATATAAACGCAAGCGAGACGCAATGATGGGGCCTGCCTTTGGCCACTGTATGCGAGAGCGAGATGCTGCCAACCAGTTTACAATGCGGCATGTACGTGCCAGCCAGCTATCTCGCTCTGTCACGCACAGCACATGCAGCGTGGTTAGAGCACAGGGATGCTCTGTCTCGCTTCGACGGCCTCATTTCGTATGCGCACAATGTCGATTCCGATTCGACGGCACGTCACGTCCCGCCCATTTGCACGCACACACACAAACAGTCATGGTTTATGCTGTGCCGCCTGTGTGACAGAGTGCGAGAGCTCGAGTGGGAGAGAGAGAGCGCGCGATGTGGAGCGTGAGGCTGCTTAAAATGCTACTGGTGCCGCCGCGCACACTGTACATGACCGAACGCAGTGTCAGGTGCTCACCCACACACACGCACACAGACAGCACTTCGTGTGGCAGGGCCTCGGCTTCGTGTCGAGTCAAAGATGTCACCCCCAAAATATTGTAAGCGCTCTCTCTCTGTCACTCTGCCGGTGAATTGTGGAGCCGACAGGGCTTCGTGGGCAGCGACGCTGACGGCTGTCTGCTGCTGCTGGGATGTACTGTTGTTTTTTTCTCTCTTCGGATGCGAAACGTGACTCTGGATTATTCTTCTATCCGCCAGCAACAGAAACGGACGCATTGTAACTGTAACTGAAACCGTAGCCGTAACCGTAGCCATAGCCGTAGCCGTAATTCCGTGCGTCGTCATTCAATTGCAGTTTCACGTACGCCCCCACTCTCTCGCTCGCTCTCTCCCTTTCGGTGCGTGTCCAAGTTCTGGGTTGCGCCTGATTCCGTTGCCAATATTCCACATCGGCCGGAGACGGACCAGCGACGTGCCAAGTGCTGATTCCGGGCGATAAATTAGCCGGACGCGTCGATTGCCGCGCTCCTCATTTGAATGCCAATCGAAGACTCGACTCCTCCGTGTTTCGTGCGTGAGTCCCCGTACCCGCACGCTCTCGTAAAGGATAATTGAAGACACGTACGCGCGTGTGTAGGACAACAAAAGGATGCGGCACACGTCGATGACGAGGCGCCACCGCTGTTGACCTCCAAAAGTGCCACCCAAAACCCAACCCAACCCGCAACCAAGTGCAATAAATAGATAGTGAAAAATGTGTTAACCTCAGTGCCAGAACATCCATCGATCCATCGATAGAGCATCTCTAAGAATAAGAAGAACTACCTCTGCAGATCCCACACTCCCATACGATCATTATGTTGCCATATCAGGCAGCCGTGGCCATGGATTATGCCGGCTACCAGCGGCAGCCCACTCCCGGACATCCCGGCTCCCACATGGCCGCCACCATGGGATCCTTGGGCATGCCCTCGGTGCCTTTCACACACAGTTGGATGGTGCCCGCACAGGATCTCTGTGGCATGGCTCCATACAACAAAATGCCCAATCAGCATCAGCCGGGTGGACCCGGAATGCACGCCCAACAGCAGCCCATCGAACCGGGGTTAGTACGAAGGATTTATGGTGGTCCGGGGAGAGACTACGGAGAAGGTTCTGTAAAGGAAATTTTGTAGAAATTTGGGAGGGAACTCTCTTTGATTGATGGGAAACCAAATCATCGAAAATTCTTTCCATTTCACAGATTTTCTGAAACGAATTTCTTATCATCAGATGAAGGAAATGTTTTGTATGCAATTTTGACTATTATTATTTTGAGCCATCCGATAATAATATTATCCTAAAATTAATCCTAAAGAAATACTCTCTAAATCAGCAAAGAAACGGTACCAAATACCTCATCCTCGCACTTCCAATTGGAGACGATTCTCAATACGATTCTCCCATTTGTTTTCCACGAATTTCGATAGCAAAAGGAAATTTCTACTATCCCGCTGAGTCTTAGCCGTATCTCAAGACACACAATAACAAAATAGAACTGATAAAGCGGTAACGGTACTCTCTGTGCTCCTTCAGGCCATAAACCTTGACAAAGGACCTCACCCTCTCACATGCCTTTATGTGTCGTCTGTAATTTCTGTTGTGTGAACCGAAGCATAAACAAAGGGAAAGACGAAGGACTTGGGTGACTTTCTTTCGCCCTTCTGTGACCGCAGTAAGCCGCTTAGGAGCCAAATAGCTCTTAATTCCCGCTCTTAAGCCGCTAATCGAATCGAATCTGAGTCTCTATAAAAATATTTGCACACCTAAAGCAGTCAAGTGGAAAAGAATTACATTACCCAAGCAAGAAAGGGACCCTAATACGAAACTTTCTCATACCCGTAGACAGTGGGCAAACACGTCCTTTCAGAGAGAACCTTAAGCTGAAAGCAATGGAAAGCTTTTGTGGACAATAACGCCGATCAGCTGTTCGAATTTGTAGCAATTTACGCTAATGACAGGCAATTTGTACGCAACGTTAGAGAGTGGCGAATTTTGTGCGAAATTAAAACGAGGCCGTGGCATCATTTGTCAAGGGAATACCTCGCTCCCCTGCCCCCCTTCTTGCAACATTTCTGTGCCTCATTTGAATGGCATTTCGATATTGATGATGTGAAGATTAATGCATTTTCTTTCTTTTAATTTGCGAAAAAGAGGGATACAAACCCTCTGCTTCACACGAAGGTTTTTGAACCACATCAGTTTTATTTGGAAATCATTTACGTCTCAAAAATACATGTGTACCTCTCAGGTACGAGGGTACTGTGTGGCATGGCATCTCTTTTAGTGTAATTTCTACACAACTAATTAAAATTGTTGCTGTTTAAACAAAAAGCAAGTGGCAGGCATCAGACAGACAGCAGGCAAAGGGAAAACTGGCTTGGCCCGTGGCAAAAAACCCCGCGCAGACGACGGCGTTTCTTTTTAATTATCAAAAATATTTTTATGGCCCCACAACGACGGAGACGGCGACGGGCCGCTGTTGAGATACAAATCTCAGACAAGACGGAGACTCTCGGCCAAAGTTGAAGCCCCAAATCCGAAGATGAAGCCCCAGAGCCAGAAGCCGACGCGGCTCAAATAAAGCTACACAAAACGCAGCTTCAAGCCCGGTTGATGAGCGCATTAAAATAAATTTAAAAGACCACAAAAAATGTACAAAAACATAAGACAGCTGTCGTTTATGTTTTGCAACGAATTGAGGAATGCCCTGCCAAATGTTCGCTGTTGTGGAGTTGATGAAGGTAGAAAGAAGGTGTTTGGGTAGAGAAATTATAGAAGCCAGCGAATGTTGGTGTGTTTGGTTATTGTTTATTTTGGAGAAGCGTTAGTGACAAAGAGCCTAATCAAAGTGTATTTATAATCCTCTATAATGCTCTTAAGCAATGCAAAGAAAACTCCTCCAAAAATCGTAAAATATTCAGCAATATTTCGATATGGCTAAAAGTTATAAAAAAAGCTTTGTTGGCCCTCAAATAGTCACCTCAATATCCAAAACTCCGCTCCAAACACACTATATTTCCCTTCCCATCTGCATTACCTCCTACCAACCCGTAATACCCTGGACTTTAATCTATAACGCAGCACGGATTTCACTGCAGCGAGGCAACATACAACAAAGAAGTTGTCAACAAACGTAAATTATGAAGGCTTGAAGCCTGAAAGTCTGAAGTTTTCTGACGAAGATGCCTCTCTGCGAGATGGCCGCTCTCAGATAGCGAAAGCCGCCAGAAGGTTGCAGAGATCCATATCCATATACCCGAGATCCATAACCCAAGCAGAAGCGGCTTTGTAGCAGCGTCTTTGTAGCACATTCAGAGGAGGAGGAGGAGGAGGTGAAGGAGGAGGAACACTGTACGACTGTTGCAAGTTTAGTGAATGAAAAGTTTCCATGTATGCATTTAGGGGGAAGAAGATGGGACAGAGACAAAGATGCGGATCAGGGCGGTAGATTTCAGAGAGTTTCCAGCAGACCATAATGAAAATATCAGTTGGAAAAACTCTCACATGCTGCAAAAGGGAAAATCTTTTGGATAAATGAGCGGCAATTTATACCAGAGACAAACTGTCTGTGGAGAACAATTGCAGTCCTAAAACCTAAGGGAATCCATATACCTCTCCCTCTCTCTTTCACTGTGTGAAAGGGCGCTGAAAGACTGACAAATGTGTGGCAATTAGTCTCTGGCAAGAGACTCTCTGACACCATTCCATCACAATGGAGTGGGTTGGCCAAACAAATGGCCAAAACTCTGCGCTGACAGGTGTCCAAAGAGCTCTTTGGATCTTCGAACCGATCCTCGGCTCTAGCCTCTAGCCGTCTAGCCATATGTCAGTGTCTACTTATTTATCTGTCATATTCTTTTGAGTAAATATTGTATCTTATAGCTGACAATTGTCTTGTTTTTTTCTTTTCGAACAGCATCCTGGAGCTGCGCAAAGAAAAGTCACGGGATGCGGCACGTTCGAGACGGGGCAAGGAGAACTACGAGTTCTATGAGCTGGCCAAAATGCTGCCACTGCCAGCGGCCATCACCAGCCAACTGGACAAGGCCTCCATCATAAGACTGACCATCAGCTATCTGAAGCTGAGGGACTTTTCCGGACACGGCGACCCACCATGGACACGAGAGGCCTCCAGCAGCAGTAAGCTCAAAAGTAAGTAAATCAACGAAAAAGAGAGATCTTCCCCACATTTAGTGGACTCTTCTTTAAATGTCAGTGAAATTTTTCACTTTGCTCATTTGCATTTGACGGCAACTGTACTCCGCCGAGGGTCGCCATATTGGCAGCCATATTTGATCGCAGCTTAGAGTGGGAAAGAGCTGAACCGAAGGGGCAAATGCGGGGGCAATAAAAACCGAAAGCAGGAAACACATTTGCCTACATTTCGTGGCTGCCATAGGGAACAGAGTGCGGTGCGGGGGCGCTCTGCCTTAAGTGAAATCAAAATTTCAGTTAATTTTTTCATTTATTTTATTTGAAATTTGTATTTTTTCTATGACAAAAATTATGCTTGCGCACCTTAAATATTTTTGGTTTTGCAAGCAAACAAAAAATGTTTATTGTCATTTTTTTTCATGTTTTGTTTTGGGCTTTTGCCCGGAATTTGCATAAAAAATCGTTATTAAGCCGCAATTTATTTTTATTTGCTGCGCATGCGCGGCCATTTTGGTCAGAAAGAGGAGCTCTGGGGGGGAGAGGGTGGAGGGGCAGTGGTGGGCGAGTGTGTCATTGTGACGGTTTGTGGAATTTCAGAAGGCCCCATTAACGTGATTGATTTGGCTTTAACGATTTAGCTATGGAAATGTCAATGGAATGGGGTTTACTGTTCTTGATATATGTTTTTGGCATAGGTTTCAAGAGTTATGCTTCGTAGTTTCGAGAATTTTCGATATAAAAGTGGAGTTTAATACCTGTAAAGTGGTTGCCCAAAGTTCCATTTGAATTGAAATTGACATGTATTATTTATGTGTAGTTTTCTTGAGTTTCCCCCATACAATCTTTCTATATTTCAATGCCCTCTGAGTCACTTATCAGTGCACAGAGCCATAGCCATAGCCATCGAGTTTGTCGACACTTCAACCTCCAGCTTAAAGCCTAGCATTGAAAGCCAATTCATGGCGTGAATTTCCCAACACGGCAACAGAGTTATTGTCAACCGATTCCATGGCTTGGCATGGCATGGCACTTCGCACTGGGAGCGTTCGACGTCATGCTCCAACGACGACAATGCATTGTCACGTCAAAAGGCATTCCACGACGACAGTTCCACGACTGTTGGATGGGTCTCTGGCTGGCCTGGGACTATGACTGTTCAGCATTTTAGAGAGTGGGAGCTGGCAAAGTGGCAGAGCCAAATGCGAGACACAGGGGCCATCAAGAAGCCAGAAAGGTAGTCAAGGCACTAAAAAATAATCCAAAATCAATGGGGCGTTATGTATGGGCACAAAGAGCAGAGGGTTGGGAGTGGCAACGCCTTCTCCTGACATTCAATTGGATTATTATGCGAAACTAAACCCAGGCACAAAAAACCTTCCCGTAGTATTCGGTGGAGTGAGGCGCAACAAGCTGCGGGGCAATAAAAAGCACTTCAATTTGACCCAAACAATCCACACAAAAAAAAGGCAGTGAAAATATTTGGTAGGGCCACAAACTGAAGGTCATTATGGCCCAAAAAAAAACCCAAAGCCCCGGGAGCGCCACATATGGCCAAAGCCAAAGCCAAAGCCAAAGCGAAAGCCAAAAGGCGCAAGCGGAAGCGGAAACTGTTTGCCAACTTATCGCTTTGAGGCATTGGAAATCGCTGGGGATTTACTACGGTGCGGTGCGGGGTGTGCCACACAGACAGCCAAGGGACTGGGAGTGGGTGGTGCGCTTCATGCGAAGCGATTTGCACTTGTGCGAATTATTACTTGGTCAAGCAGCCAGCAGCTCGCTCCCCTCCCCCAAGCCATAATCGTAAAATTCTATAATTGAATTAAATAAATATGCTCCGGAACTGGGCATCGCACATCGGGCATCAGCTGAGAAAACATTGAGGGAAGCCGCAATCATACGAGGAGTACTCTTTAGGATATTTATGATGGGGCATGGAATGGTCATTGGTCCTTGGTCCAAGAGTGTTTGCTGTTGTCTTTGTTTATGGATTTCTGTGGATGCAGAAGGGCAGTCCAGAAGTGTGTCTGTGGGAGTGGAGTGGAGTTCTCTGAAATGTTGTGTTTTGGTGTGTTACAGGAGGAATGCATCATTTATGAGTCAATGGAATGAGGGGTAGTTGCGTGGCTCACACATGTGACTTCTGCTGAGTGTAGGGTGGAGGAGAGTGATATGTCAAGAGCAGCACCTTTCCCTCTTTATATTTTCTCTTACTTGTTACTCATTCCCCTCTTTTCTTTGCCATTGCAGGTGCCGCCATTCGACGCGGTCCCGCTGTGGATTTGTTCGAGCAACATCAGGGCACCCACATACTGCAGGTAAGTGCGTGCGCCAAAGCGGGATGGCAGCAGTGCCAGCGGGAGAGAGAGAGAGAGAGTGCGAAAGAGCGAGCGCCTACCCGCAGCCATTTTGTGCATATCATTACGCTCACCCATTCCCCTCCCTTTACAGTCCCTCGATGGCTTCGCTCTGGCGGTGGCAGCGGACGGGCGCTTCCTGTACATTTCGGAGACGGTTTCCATCTACCTGGGCCTCTCGCAGGTGGAGATGACGGGCAGCAGCATATTCGACTATATCCACCAGGCGGACCACTCGGAGATCGCCGATCAGCTGGGCCTCAGCCTCACCAGTGGTGGTGGCGGCGGCGGTGGAGGTGGCTCCTCGGGCAGTGGAGGTGGCGGCAGTGGTGCCGCCGGCCTGGCCTCCCCCACATCGGGCGCCTCCGACGATGGCAGTGGCACACACGGTACGAACAATCCCGATGGTGAGTCTAGTCCGAGTCATGGATCCAATCCCTCAATAAAGTGGGATGATGGGTGGGTGCATCAATTCCTGGGGGAGAGATCTATTTGCTGAAAGCTGGAACATGTATTATAATATTTTCTCTCATTTCTGATCTCCTTTTAGTGGCTGCCTCCATGACGCAGGCCTCTACGAGCGGCTACAAGGGCTACGATCGGAGTTTCTGTGTTCGCATGAAGTCCACACTGACGAAGCGTGGCTGCCACTTCAAGTCCTCTGGCTATCGGGTGAGTTTCCCTAATCCTTACTCTCAATCCTAACACTTCCTACCTCCACCCTATTTGATTTTCGTTTTGTTTTCATTTATCATTTTGTTCACTTAACTTTAGCCCCGTGTAGCTGTAGATTTTGTATTTATTTTAGTTTATATTTTGTTTTTTTTACTGACATTTCCTTGGGGTTTATGGGAGCTAATCCTTAGTGAAAGCTTCGTTTTGAGTGTGTGTAGTTTCCGTGTGTAGTATTTCGTTTGTGCATTATACCTGTTATACGTATTACCATCCCATCCACTGCTTATCTACAGGCCAGCGATGCAACCAGCAATTGCAACAACGCTAACGCTAACGCTAACGCTAATAATAACGCTAACAATAACGCTAAAAACGTTAAGAATCCGGGCTCAAACTATTCGGTACGTATCAATTGAAATCAGTACAACAACAACAACAAAAACAACAAACCAAATTTAAATTTAAACTTAAAAAATGAACAAAAAACAAAAGGCAACAATCAAAAGAAAACTATTTTGTTTAAGCTTTTACTCCATTTCGGCCATTTATGTGTATTTTTTGTGTTTTTTGTTTTGCAACAAAGAGCAAACGAACCACTGACTGATTTTAGATTGATCAGTATCGAATAACTATTGTGCGGAAGCAGCCTTCAATCATCCATCAATCAAGCAAGCACCAATCAACCATGCTTCAAGCAGCACACGCATTCCATTCATCAATATTCCGCACTTCCTTTTCATCACTTTATCTAGGGTCCAGCCAATTTCCTTGCCAATAAAATATCCCAAAAATGTTCCAAAAACTAAAAGAAATTCAAAGAAAATGTGAATAAAATTGTATTCAAGCGTGGCAATGCTGCTTAAAGCTATCCTCAACTCCTACCATCACGAAAAGCCTCGCTCCAATAATCCCTTAGCAAACGTCAGCGATCCATCGTCTAACCCAAACCCCCGCCTGCTCCTTTGTACCTTTTGCAGGTCGTTCTGCTGCTCTGCAAGCTGCGGCCTCAGTACACCTTCTCGCACAGCCGGAAGTCGCAGCCGCCGCTGCTGGGCATGGTGGCGCTGGCCATTGCCCTGCCACCGCCCTCCGTGCACGAGATTCGTCTGGAGTGCGACATGTTCGTGACACGCGTCAACTTTGACCTCAAAGTAGCGCACTGTGAGCCAAGGTAAGGCTACAGAAGAGTTATCTTTGGATCCTTTACTCTAACTGCTGTCTTTTGCCTTTGCTTTGTCAGGGTCTCTGATCTGCTGGACTATACGCCGGAGGATCTGGTGAACAAGAGCCTGTACTCCCTGTGCCACGCGGAGGATGCCAATCGACTGCGAAAGAGCCATTCAGATTGTAAGTAAAAGATGGGAAAATAATGGGAATCAGTTACCAATTCCTCCATCCCTTATTAGTGATCGAAAAGGGTCAAGTGCTGACTGGCTACTATCGACTGATGAACAAAAGTGGAGGCTACACCTGGCTACAGACCTGCGCCACCGTCGTCTGCAGCACCAAGAATGCCGATGAGCAGAACATTATTTGCGTCAACTATGTGATCAGGTGAGTGGAACCACCAGAACCCACCCAAAACACACACACTAAAACCCACACTCTCTCTGCAGTAATCGGGAGAATGAGAACCTCATTCTGGACTGCTGCCAGCTGGAGCCGAGCATGGACAGCATTAAGCACGAGGAGGGTTTGGGCAACGACAAGAGCAGCGGCTCACCAGGTGGAGATGCCGCGGGCGATGGCAATGGACATTTGAGTGCCGGGGAAATGAAGCTGACGGACGGGAAGTCGGATCCGGAGGGACACTCGCATCGCGGAAGGGGACGCAATGCCGCAGCCGCGCATGGCAGCAGCATGAGCAGCCTGTCCCTGATCAAGGACAGTCCCACGCCGCTGGGCGTTGAGATTGAGACGGGTGTGGGCGTGCTGCCGGCGACTGTGGCCACGCCAGTGCCCGCCCCCACGCCCGTGGGCAGCACGACGAGCAGTGGGAGCACAACGAAGCGCAAGAGGAAGACCAAGGCCAACGCACAGCAGGCGGAGGAGGAGCAGGTGAATGTCGAGCAGCCAATGGCAAAGCTGCCGGCCATGGAGGAGTCTCAGCCGAGGAGTCGCCTGCCCTCCATTGTGGACGAGCAGCCAGCAGCAGATTCGGCAGTCAAGGATCTGGAGCATGCCATGTCCAAGCACCTGCCCTCGCCCGTGTCTGTGTCCGTGGCCGTGTCGCAGCCGAGCACCGACTTCAGTGCGGACTCCCTCATCAAGCAGCAGCACCAGGCGCACCAGCAGGCCCAACAACAGCAACAACAACAGCAACAGCAGCAGCAGCAGCAGCAGCAGCAGATCGATCCCAACGAGAAGAGCAGCACGATCCAGTGGATAGGGACGCCCTACCAGCAGCCACCCGCACCCATGCCGGCCACCGCACTGCTGCGACAGCTGTACGCCAATCGGGAGAGCGTGATCCGGGCGACGGCCCGCCAGACGCCCACGGGTGTGGGTCCCGGGGTGTTCTATGGCGAGCAGCAGACGGGTCCGCTGCCCACGCCGCCTGGCAGCGAGTCCTCCTACGAGAACCAATACCTGCAGCTCCACTCGGCAGCCTCAGCGGCCGGAGTGCACCCCCAGAAGGGCTCCTCCGATGCCTTCACCAATCTGGTGTCCACCTACGGCGGCTACCACAGCTCCATTGACTACCACAACGCCATGACGCCGCCCAGCTCCGTCTCCCCGCGCGACTCCAACAACTCTGGCAAGGTGCCGCCCTCCTCCGCCCCTATCCTGGCCAGCAATGGCGGTGGCTACGAGTACGCCGACCCGCTGCGCGGACAGTACGTGGCTGCCACCGGCGACGGCGCCCCCGCCACGCTGCCACTGAAGCCGCAGGCCTACACTGCCACGATGCATCCGGTGCATCCGCACGGCCATGCCACCAGCACGAGCACCACAACCACCGAGGGCGGCGTCACCTACAGCAACCTGGAGCAGCCGCAGTACTTTGCCCCGCACTCCAGCTTCCATCTGTACCACAAGGGCAGCCCCGCCACCGGCTGGTACTCCACGCCCTCCTAGGTAATGGACGAGGGCAGCTTGGCCCACTGCCAGCAGATGCAAGTGCAGGCGCACCAGTCACCGCACTCTGTCTACCAGGAACAGCAGCATCATTCACATCATCCTGGAGCTGCTGCCGCTGGTGGTGGCGATCGCTGGGACTTTGTGGGGGCACTGGGCAAGGTGGCGAGAATGTTCTTCAGCGCTCGCAAGGGGAATCCGGGATAGATGGCTAATTAGGAACCTAGGAACTTAGCCCACTACACATTAAAGCGTTAAAAACATTCAATGTTGTTATATAGTTCTTAAGAATTGTAAATTATAGACACAGACACACACAATGCTCTCTCCTGAGAGACCCAATGAAATTAGCTGCAACATGAAAATACTCGGCAAGAATGCAATTGATTAAAGCAAAACTACACTTAACGACTAAAGTAATACTAATATTAGCTAAAACTAAGACTTGCATAGAGAGTGCCAGAGCAGATCGAACCACAACCTACCCTATATTGTGCGGAAATCTATGCAAATGCAAAGCGACCCAAAAGAAAACTTTGCTTCCACTCCACTCCACTCCATATTGTTATTAATTATTTAAATCAATTGTAATTTTACCAGTACATAAATAATATATTAAACTTCTAGAAGATAAACCGCATGATATATTATTATAACATATATTATATTTAAACATTTTTACAACATATCAAATGCTTCCTCCTCTAGAATTACGATCTACCCCAGACTCGCGTTAGAATTCCTTCTATTTCGATTCCATGATATACCTCTAAGAGTTCTGCTAATCTTCCACTCACTTCTGTTCCTCCCCCTCCACCACCACCTCTATTGTATATTTAACGAAGAAACAACCATCTATCGGAATTGCTAAACAAAAAACCAACATAAATCGTAAAAAGTGTAATTAAATTTTTGTATAAAACACAAAGAAAGTTTCTCCCCATTAAAGGCTTACAAAAAATATTGAATATGAATATGAAAGAAGTTCGTTTTGAATGTGCCCCACTCTTATCTAAAGTTCTCAGTTCTCTCAGTAATGTGTCAACATTGAAATAGTGAATAATATTCAATAGATCAACATTTAACTCTCAGTCTCACAGTACATTCAAGAATGGATCTCGCAAAGTTGATGAACTTTGCTTACCGCATTCTCTACATCACCGTCACACTCGCGGCAGTGATTGCCAGTCCACGGATCACAATAAATCTGCGAGTCTCTTCGTTGAAGCAGAATATTAACTTTGATTATCCTGAACTCATGCAAACGGTGATGGTATCCACGGCACTCTCCCTGCTGGCGGCAGTGCCCCTGGAGTTCAATGCGAAACCCTTGGTGCGGCGACACCTGAAGATGTGGTTCATCATGCCACTTGTTTGGTCTGCGGTATGCTGTCTGATGTTCCTGCAGAACCTACTGCTGATGTTCATGGCCCTATACAATACGTGGGACATCCAACCCGAAGGCTGGCTTACACTGCGGATGCTCCTCTATGTTTGCTTCTTTATCTTCGCGCTGGAGCTGATGTTCCACTGGAAGGTGGTCTATGACCTGAAGATGGACACTGAAATCGAATCACATATCAATGATGATTACAGAAGGTTCTCCCCTGTTGTGTGAGCAAAATGAAGCTGAGGAAACCACACAAAAAGTGATGCACGTGCAGGCGCTCTACGATGCCTGTAATTTCCGGAGAAACAAAAAAGCATAAAGTTGCATAAAATTCCCATTTGTGGCATTTGTTGCGCTCAACCCAAAGGCCTGGCGTGTCCTTTTTTTATTGGTCGCATATCAAACGTCACATTTCGGTGATGGCTTTTTAAGCAGATCCCACACCCCACACAGACTGACCAACGATTAATCATAATTCCACTGCAGTCAGACGGGAATTTATATCAATTTATTGGCTGGGAATCATTTGTTGGCGTTTTGTGTAAGCTTCTGCTTGGCCTGTACTGTCGATGGGCCACATCCCTGGCCTCCTTCCTGGGTGCCTACAAAGGCACATTCTCACGATTGGACATTTCTAACGATTTTTGTTTTATTTTGTATCAAATTTATTTTGTTGTGTATCTGTCGCTGAGCAGAGGATTTCTTGCTGCACCGCTGACACTTCCAAGAACTTCCCAATTTAACCTTTATATATACAGCAAATACATATACAATAACAGACCCCCAAGGGGAGGATATGTACACTCAGCTTACATCTATATCTAACTACGAAGTATCCTCGAAGTGGTCCGAAGTCGAAAGAGAAGCCTCCAGAGGGGATTTCTGATCGATTCTTAGCCATAACTAACATTGGTATAATTTGGTATCAAACTTTTTTGTATAAGCTACACGGCACTTTGTGTGACATACAAATGAAAGAGGGAGGGGGAAGGGGGGGTGGGGGATGGGGAATTAGGAGGATTGCAGGACATCTCCTAGGGTAACGCCAGCCTGCATCTTGGCAACATTTGTACTGGAATGAGCGAGCAGCAGGCTGGTCTCCACCTTGATCGATGATGGAGTTGAAAGCGTGGCTGGAACTGCCACAGGAACTGCCTCAGGTAGTGTTACTGGAAGCGACTGTTGGTTGTGTGGCGGCGCCTCGTGCTCGTGCTTGGCCTGATGAACCAGCAGCAGGCCCTGATTGATGCTGGAGAAGCTGCACTGATCGCACTTGTAGATAATGGACGAGAGCTCCTGCTCGGGATGGCGCTTCTGCAGATGTATCTAGACAGGTGGAGGGTACATTAGAGTCACACAGAATGGCGTTAAATGAAAGAAACCAACCCGAAAGGCAGTGCTCTGTATCGCCCGAAAGTCGCAGTGGGGACAGGCGTATCGCTTGCGATCCCGATGGGTGGCCAGATGTCTGCGGAAGGCGTTGTGGTCGCTCGCCTCGTACTCGCAGGTGTCGCACTGGAAGCGCTTGTTCGCCTGATGGCTGCGCAGGTGCAGCTTGAGGCTGCTCTTGGAGCTGAAGACCCGCTGGCAGAGGGAGCACTGCGGCTGCTCGTTCCGCTCCTTGCAGAGATGTTCGCGCAGGGTCTTGCGCTGCTTGAAGGCCGCCCCGCAGTCGCCGCAGCGATGCAGGATGGCAGTGGGCGGAGAATCGGCTGTGGCCTGATCGGGAAGCGTACCCTTGCCCATGCCCAATCCCTGGGTGCGGTGCAGTCGTCGGTGGTTCTTCAGCTGCTTTGTGTTCTTGAATCCCTTGCCGCACTGCTCGCACTTGTAGTTGCGCTCCTCGGAGTGGATCTTGGCGTGCGTGTTGACCAGCCGCGAGTAGATGGGCGTCTTGAAGCTGCACAGCTGGCAGCAGTAGAGCTCCATGTCGATCTGGTGCGTGCGCCACAGGTGCGTGTGCAGGCAGTTCCAGTTGCTGAAGTCCGAGGAGCGGCACTCCGGACAGACCATCGGCTGGGACGAGCCCACCACGTCATTGTGGCAGCGTCCATGGTACTCCAGTGTCGCCGGCGACTTGAAGCGGAACATGCAGCCCTCCACCTGGCACTTGCCCCCCTCGGCCACCTGGCTGATGCTCGGCGCAGCTTTGCGCTTGCCTCCGCCACCGCCTCCTGCCGTCAACTTGGTTCCATAGGGACGCCCGCGGACCGATGTGCCACCCGGCAGCGGATCCACGGCGGCAGGCAGCAGATTGTTGGCCACATAGATGCGTCCCGGCTTCTCTCCCGCCTCCGCCGCCAGCGGAACCAGCGGAGGAAGAGGCAGACTGCTCGAGCCAGAGCCAGCGCCAGCGACTGCTGTGCTATCCGAGGCGCTAACGGGCACCAGCGGCGGCATTGCATCTTCTCCGCTCTGCACTGGCTCCGTCGTTGAGGGATACAACTGGGGGAAATCGTCAGAGGACTGGCCAAGGCTCTCCACTTGTGGCTCGGATGCAGAGGCAGAGGCAGCCGCATCCCCAGCCCCAGCCGCAGCCTCACTCGGTATCACCTCCTGCACTGCCTCCTCGATCCAGGGCCAGCACTCTAGATCCCCGGCCAGGTCGTAGCTGTCCTCGCTCGGCCAGCTGCCGCTCAGAGGTGCCTGGAAGTCGCTTAGCGTCTGAGAGTTCTGCGGCTCCAGCTGCAGTGAATCCAGCGGCTGAGGCTGCGACTGTGGCTGTGTGTGCGTGTTCGTGTGCGTGTGCGTGTGCGTGTGCTGCTGCTGTTGGTCCATCAGGGGCTCCATTTTGGGCATGGGCTCGAGGTTGGGAACTATCAGGCGCTCCACCTCGTTGCGGGTCATAAAGTTGAGCTCGTCGACGGTGCGCAGGTGGAGGGTTCCCCGCTGCGGCGCCTTCAGAATATCCACGTTCTTGATGAAGATCTTCTGCTTCGTGGTGCTCGGAGTCGGCGGCAGGTAGTGCTGCAGCTCGACGGGCTGCTCCAGACCCGAGAGTCCGGCTGGCCCTGCCGGCTGACACTGAGGCTGAGGCGGAGCCATAGGCATGGGCGGAGGTGTGGCTTCGGTGAGCAGCGGAGCTATGCCATGTTCAAAATCAACACCAAAGTCCAGGTCCAAGGCACTGAAGCGAGTGTTTTCCAGCGTGGAGGCAACACCACCACCACCACCACCACCACCTCCGCCCACACTCAGTACGGAGTCGAAGGGAAATGGTTCAGAGCACATGCTGGCCAGTGGCGCCAGGCTGGGCTCGAAGCCTGGCAGCGGACCCGTTGGCGTGAGTAACGTATCCGCCTGGAAGACATCGCCGGCAGTTCCTCCGACTCCCCCTGCTCCGTTCTGCATTGCTGTCGTTGTGGCCACGCCTCCGCTGTAGCCCATGCCGGGCAGGGGCAGTGGCAGCGGCAGGGACGAGGGCAGCAGCATCGGCTCCTTGAGGATATCCACGTTTCTGATGTAGATCTTGGGCTGGTGCGGCTTCTCCGTCTCCACCACTGGATGTGCATCCACGAGATTGCTGTCCGCCAGCAGAGGCATCTCTTGGCAGCCATTGGGCAGCTGAAAGTCAAAGGTCAACAGCGCCGGCTCCCTCAGCACGTCCACGCTCTTGATGGATATCTTCTGACTGGGCTTCTGGCAGGGCGGCGCCACCGGCTCACTGGGTGGCAGGTGTCCAGGTGTCTCTGCCACATCATCGAGCAGATCGAGAATGTTGCTGGATGTCACTGGCGAGTCCTCGCTGTCCTGCTGCTGCAGCAGGGGCAGGAAATCCTGCTGGGGCTCCCTCAAGCAGTCCACGCTCTTGATGAAGATGCGACTCTTGGGCAGCGTCTGCTTCGTGGAGGTGCCGCTCACCTCGGGGGCACCCGCACCAGTGCCGCCCAGCAGCGTCACACACTCATCGTCATCCAGCTGGTGGTCCAGACTGAGGTGCACATTGAGGGCATCGCTGCTATAGAAGATGTTCGGGCAGCCTGAAAATCAGATCGGATTGGATCAAGGATGAGCCAAGGGGCATACCATTTGGGCGGTACTCACCGGGACACTGTCTCTGCTGCTCGGCGCTGGTGCCGAAGCAGTTGTTCACGTGCTGGCTGGACTTCACCTGGCACAGGCTGAGGAAGGGGCAGTTGGGGCACCTGAAGAGAATCGGCACCTCCTGAACCATGGCCTTGCCCTCGACGCTGGCGCAGCTGGAGTTGCGTGTGGGTGGCGTGGGCGTCGCATTCAGGCGTTCCTTGGCCGCGGCCTCGGCCAGTTCGGACTTGATCAGCTCCTCGGACTTGATCTCCGCCGTCCTGCGGCGAAAGGCATTGCGGTAGCTCTTCTCGGGCTGAGCCTGCTGCTGCAGGTCCGTGGTGTGGATCTGGACAAAGGGAACCTCCGCGGCTGCCTTGTTCGTTGCGTTGATAGCTCCATTCGGATTGCCGTTGCCCAGCTGGATGGGCAGCCAGATGGCGGAGGAGGATGTGGAGCCGCAGGTCACGATGTCGTCGTCAAAGAAGCTGGTGAAATTGGTGTCCGTCTCCAGGGCGTGCACGGGCGTCGACAGGGACAGCTCCTGGTGCGGATGCTGGTGCTGGTGCTGATGCTGCGCCTGCTGCTGGTGCTGCTGCTGCTGGTGGAGGGACGGGTGCAGCTGGAAGACACACGGCATCGTTTTCTGGCGAGATGAACTCTCTCTGCCTGCGCATGGGGCTCACCTGGTTGCCAATGCCGCTGTAGTAGCCCGAGAAAGCCGCATCGTTCATATTGCTCGCATGGGGGCCTGGTCTAGAGGAGCATTCCGCAATTCCGCATTACAATTTACAATTTACATTACTTTTTGAGGCAATAAAAAAAAACACTGAACAGCTGATCATATATTCGGCGACAGTTGGCAGCGCCACATCGAATGTTTGGTAATGTTTCCAACACCATGTTATTTATATCCCTATTCCGTAAGTATGTTATTGGTATGTAGAAAATGTGTAGTAGTAATGTCATAAAGTCATAAGTTATACCAGCCAATAAAAAGGAGTATTTATATTCCGAAAAATTGATTCTTCAATCGGATTATATTATTGTTTCAGTGGTGAAAGTCTTTTCAAGCTAGTAATATCAAATATAACACCAAAATCCAGGAATCTGATTTAAAACTATGGTATATTTACGGTATATTTTTAAAATGAGAGCGTATATTTTGGTATATTTATGAGGGTCTGACGGTATATTTGATAGATAGTCCCGCGGTCACACTGCTCCTTGCCGCCGAAAAAATCGCAAAATTTTTGTAAAATTTCCATTTATTCGTGTTAATATTAATATAAGAATACAAAATGCCGCGTATTATGATCAAGGGCGGTGTGTGGCGCAACACGGAGGTAAGTGGGAGCCAATTCTCGCAACTCTTTTCACTGTTTTCCACGTTTTCTGGCAGGATGAGATCCTCAAGGCGGCTGTCATGAAATATGGCAAGAACCAATGGAGTCGAATTGCCTCGTTGTTGCACCGCAAGTCGGCCAAGCAGTGCAAGGCCAGGTGGTACGAGTGGCTGGATCCAAGCATCAAGAAAACCGAATGGTCGCGCGAGGAAGACGAAAAGCTACTGCATCTGGCCAAGCTGATGCCCACACAATGGCGCACAATTGCGCCCATTATAGGACGCACTGCGGCCCAGTGCCTGGAGCGTTACGAGTTCTTGCTGTAAGTGCACATATTGCCAAGTATATTTCGTTGCTGACTTGTCTCATTATTTGTCTTATTCAGCGATCAGGCACAGCGCAAGGAGGATGGCGAGGACACAATGGACGACCCGCGCAAACTGAAGCCGGGCGAAATAGATCCCAACCCAGAGACAAAGCCGGCACGGCCCGATCCTAAAGACATGGACGAGGACGAGCTGGAAATGCTGTCCGAGGCTCGGGCCCGTCTGGCCAACACCCAGGGCAAGAAGGCCAAGCGCAAGGCGCGCGAGAAGCAGCTGGAGGAGGCCCGCCGCCTGGCCACGCTCCAGAAGAGGCGCGAGCTGCGCGCAGCTGGCATCGGAAGTGGCAACCGAAAACGCATCAAGGGCATCGACTACAACGCAGAGATCCCCTTCGAAAAGCGGCCGGCGCTTGGATTTTATGACACGGCAGAGGAGCATCTGCAGAAGAACGAGCCGGACTTCAACAAGATGCGGCAGCAGGACCTCGACGGAGAGCTGCGCTCGGAGAAGGAGGAGCGCGAGCGGAAGAAGGACAAGTCGAAGCTCAAGCAGCGCAAGGAGAACGAGGTGCCCACCGCCATGCTGCAGAACATGGAGCCGGAGCGCAAGCGATCCAAGCTGGTGCTGCCCACCCCCCAGATCTCCGACATGGAGCTGCAGCAGGTGGTGAAGCTTGGGCGCGCCAGTGAGATGGCAAAGGAGATAGCGGGTGAGAGTGGCATCGAGACGACCGATGCCCTCTTGGCGGACTACTCCATCACACCGCAGGTGGCTGCCACGCCCAGGACTCCGGCCCCCTATACGGACCGCATCATGCAGGAGGCCCAGAACATGATGGCCCTCACCCACACGGAGACCCCGCTCAAAGGTGGCCTCAACACGCCTCTTCACGAATCCGACTTTTCCGGCGTCCTGCCCAAGGCTGCCTCCATTGCCACCCCCAACACGGTCATTGCCACGCCCTTCCGCACTCAACGCGAGGGCGGAGGGGCTGCCACACCAGGTAGCTTCCTCACCCCATCCTCGGGGGCCCTGGTGCCGGTGAAGCCTGGAGCCCCAGGGGTCCCCACACCGGCCTATGTCCGGGATAAGCTGAGCATCAACCCCGAGGAGAGCATGGGCGTGACCGAGACGCCGGCTCTCTTCAAGAACTACCAGAAGCAACTGAAGTCCACCCTGCGGGAGGGGCTCTCCACGCTGCCGACTCCGCGCAACGACTACGAGATAGTGGTGCCCGAGCAGGAGGACAGCGAGGCGATGGACACTAGCACAGAGCCCGCCATCGAGGACCAGGCCGATGTCGATGCTCGCCTTCTGGCCGAGCAGGAGGCGAAGCGAAAGCGCGAGCTCGAGAAGCGCTCCCAGGTGATCCAGCGCAGCCTGCCACGACCTACAGAGGTCAACACGAAGATCCTGCGACCGCAGTCCGAGAAGCAGAACCTCACCGAGCAACAGCAGGCCGAGGAGCTGATCAAGCACGAGATGATCACCATGCAGCGTATGTAGAGCGTCTCCTTGGAATCATACGCAGACGGTTTTATCTTGTTTCTCTTTCCAGTGTACGACTCTGTCAGGGATCCTGTGCCGGGACAGTCGCAGCACAAGTTGGAGCAGCTGCAGAGCTACTTTAAGGCGAACCCCTACGAGGAGATCTCGCAGCAGGAGCTGGCCAAGGCCAAGAAAATGCTCTGCGAAGAGATGGAGGTGGTCAAGGAGCGCATGGCACACGGCGAGCTGCCCCTGAATGTATACGCCCAGGTGTGGCAAGAGTGCCTGGGACAGGTGCTCTACCTGCCCTCCCAGCACCGCTACACGCGCGCCAGTCTGGCGAGTAAGAAGGATCGTCTGGAGTCGGCGGAGAAGCGGCTCGAACAGAACCGTCGCCACATGGGCAAGGAGGCCAAGCGCTGCGGCAAGATCGAGAAGAAGCTGAAGATCCTAACTGGCGGCTATCAGGCCCGTGCCCAGGTGCTCATCAAGCAGCTGCACGACACCTACTCCCAGATTGACCTGAACTCCATTTCACTGTCGACATTCCGCTTCCTCGGCGAGCAGGAGGCCATTGCCGTTCCGCGGCGCCTCGAATCGCTGCAGGACGATGTGCGACGACAAATGGACCGAGAAAAGGAGCTGCAGCAGAAGTACGCCAGCCTGATCGAGGAGCGTGATGCGCTCTACAACGAGATCGAGCAGATCACCGGAGTGAGGCCCACGGCACAACAGCTCCTGGGCCCCGACCATCAACCGGAGATCCAGGCCTAAGCTCAGAAGGTAAACAAATGGAAAGTCGTATCTAATTTTGTTTTTTTACTCTCAAATACAACCCCTGTGTGTGTGTGTGTGTGGGACCCAATTCTTTGGCTTAGCGACCGTATTTCTGGTAAACCCATTCCTTGTTGTCCAGAGGGCACACGAGGCGCGTCTTCAGCCAGCGAGAGATGCAGTGGTAGTGGAAGGCGTGATTGCACTCGCCCCAGGCCACGGTGCACAGGTCCTTGTTGGCGTTGGGATCCGCCTGGCACTCGATGCACAGATTCATGATGTGGTTGCGGCAGATCGCGCAGTTGTCCACGGCCACATCCCAGGACCAGAGGGCATAGGCCACCCACTTGTTCACCACGAATCGATAATTCTTTGGCTTCTGTGTGCCGCTGCCGGAGGCCTCGTCGTCGTTGAGCTCCTCCAACTCATGGAAGTCCTCGCTTTTTTCAATTTCATCCACCTGATCGGACATTTTTCAAAATTAATTTCCTTTACTTGTTTCCAAAATGTCTAAAAATTTCAATTGTGTTTCTGTTTTTTTGTATGCCAGAAAAATGTCTGTTTAGCTTCGCCAACGATTCGGAACTGATTGAGCAATTGTGTGTAACCGACTCAAATATGGCCTACTAGCACTTTACACTTTCATTGAAAAAAGGACTGAAAAACTAAAAGAGAGTCTCGCCTATAACTAACCGATTTTCTAAAAGATATACATTCTTCTGTCGTATAAAATTATATGTGCAGTGCTGAGTGTCCCAACCCAAACATTTAATTAAATTGAAACTACATTTAAATTGGCTCGGACACGCTGGCGTGGGTAAAATCTATCTCAATGTTGTCCATGTTCAAAGCCACCTTTGGTGACTGGAGACCCTTGCCGAATCGCAGCCCGGCCTGTGTCTCTACGTCCTGGATGCATACACGATAATCGCACAGCTCGCCAACTGATTCGGTCTCTTCATTGCGTAGGATAAAAGCCTCCATAGAAGGCTCTTCGTCTGACTGCTCCACGATCAACACCTTGAAGTAGTGCGACGGCACAGGTATCGCATTATTTCCACATTCTATGTACTCCTGCCAATACTGCTCGCGGCCATTGGTTTTAGGCATGAAAATGGGACCCGTGTAGGCATACACAGATCCGCACTCCTGCACCAGCAACGACACATAACGCTCCAGCTCCTGCCACATCGGATGCTTGAAGACCGTGCCAATTGCTGCTGAGTTGGCCTTTCGCGGCACAAACACATCTTCGTATCGGGAGAGCTGCTGGTCCTCGACCGGCAGCGAGTCGGCGCAAAAATGCTCGCACAGCCACGAGGCGCTGTTTGTTGCGCTGCCTCGCGACATTATGTAGTCGCGGTGCACCAGCAAGTTTGCGGAGCTAGGTAAACCGTATTTGAGCAAATCGAGAATGTTCGCACCGGGCTGCTCCAACGGCTTCGGTACGAAATATTTAAATAAAGTTGACATCAGCAGCTGGCTTATCTTGTCCTTCAGCCCGAGCGGGCGACTCCACAGTCGCGCCTCGTGATCAGTGGGGAAGGTGGACAGCTGTTGAGGGTGCAGGTTGCTGATCACTTCACTTCACTTCACTTACCACAGGATACAGCTTCTGGCGAATGTTATACAAATACGGATCCCGGTTGATCGCTTCGTATAGATTCTTGATAGATATCTGCTGCTGCATGAAAGCACCGAACACAAAGCCCGTGGTTCCAAAGAAAACGTACTTGGCAATATTACGTGGTTCTGTCATGGGGTTTGTGTTATAATTGTTAACCAATTAATAATAATATTAATATTAATTTCAAAAGCTCTTATTAACCGTCGAATATTTCCGAAAATATTTAATTTTCTAACTGTATTTCTAGATGAAGGTTGTATTGGATTATGCGATGGAATATATTGAAAAAGCAAGGACTACTATGCAGAAAAAGCAAGGACTACTTTGGAGAAAACTGTGCCACTACAAATCTGGAGTACGAGTTCTCTATCAAAGTGTCCGATTTCCCATCTGACAGTGGGCAGGTTAAGATTAACATAACATTTCTATGTAAGATGTATTTTGCCGATTTGTATACCAATAAAAAAATTAGCATACTTTTGCGGTGGGTATATTAATGTTTGAAGTATCTTTTGGGGGCTGGGTTGATTGTGAAAAGTGCTGCATACTTCCAGGCGGGCGAGATCACTTTTACAAAATAGCTCAAAGCAGCCATATCCTGCAGTCCTTGAGGTCCTTGGTGGATTCAAACGATACAGGAGAGTCTCCCTCTCACGAGGAGGCGTGGCATGTCCTGATCCGATAGGAAACGGCCGAGTTAGGGCGTTGTGTGGTTTTTAAGCCAAAAACATCCTTAAAATGGCATTATCCTTAATGTCCTTCCATCCGTAGTGATCGTACGCGATCGGAAATATTTTTCCGATCACGAGGAAGTGTGGCATGTCCTGATCCGACAGGAAACGGCCGAGTTAGGGCGTTGTGTGGTTTTTAAGCCAAAAACATCCTTAAAATGGCATTATCCTTAATGTCCTTCCATCCGAAGTGATCGTAAGCGATCGGATATATTGTTCCGATCACGAAGAGGTATGGCATGTTCTGATCCGACAGGAAACAGGCGAGTTATAGCGTTATATGAATTCTATACAAAAACATCCTTAAAATGGCATTATCCTTAATTTCCTTACATCCGAAGTGATCGTAAACGATCGGAAATATTGTTCCGCTCACGAGGAGGTGCGGCATGTCCCGATCGGCCAACAAATAAAGGATCAAACAACAAAACAAATCTGCCCTGTTTTTGTTGTCATCCGATGTTGTACATCGAACATTTTCTTGTTGTACAACAACCACTTCGTTTGCACAGGGGCGCTCCCAATTTCACAACGGCCACTTCTGGGACTAAAATAACGTAGTTCGAGAAATGACCGCTTAGATTTGGGTCGCCACTGTGTAAAAAAAAATCTGGAAAATGCTTCGCTCAAATGTAAATTTTCAGACCGAGTACCAGGCCAACAGAAATCAGCAGAAAGTATGTGGTTTTTACTTTTTGCACTGTGTCAAAAGCTGGAGGCTATAAAACCCAAATTAATTTTTTCAGTCACTAAGTAACTAAAAGTATGCTACAAGATTTTAAATTATGAAATTGCACACCAAAAACAGATTTTATTGTTTTCTCCTTTGCTTATGGGCCAATCAGGATGTGTCATACCTTTTCGCAATCAGGACAATTTCCCCGATCCTTTTCAATCAGTTTCGCTTCAAGGACGTCAAGGATTAAGGTTATAATTTCTATATCGCCATTTCTCAACCGATTTAGACGTGATACGAGTCATCGTGAGCGGAGGAATCTTCCGCATCAAATGAATCTATCAACGACCACAAGGACTGCAGGATGTGTCTGTTTTCAGTTATGTTGTAATCAAAATCCATGCAAGCGTGCACCCCAAAAGTATGTCACTCTACAAAATAAATAATAAATCCACCCACCCCAAAAGTATGCCATGGTATCCCTCCACCGAAAGAATAACTTATACCTCTTTTAATTACATATTTTATTTAATTGTTGATGTGTTGTTTTACCATAAATACATTTATTGATTTGGTGCTAAAATACTAACAGTTTTCTTCTCTTTTTTTGTCTATCATATACATATATATCTTTTTATATATTTTATCTGTTTCTGTTCCTGGTTGCGGTAGCGTAGTGTAAATAAATTTGCCATCCACATCGCTTTGTTTGTATACGTCGATAGGTAGTTGGTTCACTTCGTTCACCATCTTGTGGTGTTGCTTTGTAAAATTTAGAATTGTTTTCCATGCATCACTTGCAGCATGTGGTATAGAGAGGAATATACATATATGTATACGGTTTTTCTTGAATATCTTATGTACGGATTTACGGAGTGGATAATACAATATATAGAGACGCGATCGAGTCGGTAATAATAATAATGATATACAATCAGTTTTAATCATATGTCTACGGGTACTAACAGTAAGATAGATTTACGTGTAGGTGTAGGTTGGTGTAGTCGGGGCATGTAAAGCGGAAGATTGTAGATTGAGTAAATAGATAGATTGTCCAACTCCAACTTTGCGGGGATGCAGTGTACTTCAATCCTAGTCCCTAGTCATCATCGTCGTGGATAGCCGCACTGCTGCGCGACATCTTCATGTAGGCGGCACAAATGCATTCGCACACAAATCGATATTGACTCTGAAATGAAAGCAGCACATTAGCAATACACTTTGAGACGAGTCAATCTGCACTCTCTTGATGCACTTACCACATTCTGGACCATGCAGGCACGCTGATCGCGCATGGTGCGCACAATGTCCAGGGGATAGACGGGCTCACGGGACTCCATCAGGGCCAGCGCCGTGTCCATCAGTATAAGCACACCAGTGCGTCCGATGCCCGCTGAGCAGTGGACAATCACAGGGGGATTGGCGGCACTGATGCACCTGCAAAAAAGGATTAGTTCTCGAGGAATCACCTAGCGTATGGACTACTCACTGATGCACACTGGTGGAGACGGGTGTCTCATCCTCTGGGGTGGCTCCATTGCTGGCCGCACACTTGCGCTCCCTCATCAGTCCGCCGTTCTCGTCGTCGCCAGCATCTGCGTCCATCAGTCGCACCTGCTTCAGGCTCTCCTCGATCTCCTGCAGCAGGGTGCGGTTCCTCGCGGCACGCACTCTTTCGGTGAACTCCAGGAAGAGATTGGGGTCGGAGGGAACGCAGTGGTCCGGCCAGGCCAGGTACTGCATGTGATGTATGTGCCGCTGCTCGTGCTTGTCCTTCAGCACAAACTCCCGAAAGACGAAGCTGCCCGTCTCGTCCGGTTTCTCGCTGAGGCAACGCACCGAGAAGCCTTCGGCCAGCTGCAGCTCCTCACCGGTGACGGGCCAGTACTGATGGCACTTCTGGCGCCCCGCCTCCATCACCGTGGTGAGCATTACCAGCAGGTGGCTGCTCTCCTGCTGCACCATGCGCCAGAAATCGGTTGTGGTGCTGGCCAGCGGTCCCTGGGTGGCAATATATCGGTTGACCGCTCCTCCCGGTATCTCCATGTTCACGTAGTTGGCGTTGATGTAGTCGCCGGTCAGGGAGTTCACCAGCGACACTCTCGTGCAGTCATCTGAAATGGAACTCATTCAATTAGGAACAGATCTGCTAGGGATTGCGAAGATTGTGCGGCTTACATGGCGATATGTCGCGGTACCGATTCTTGGCTGCGTTGGCCGCTTTACGTGCTTCGGTGATGGCCAGATCGGGATTCTTGCGATACATGAGCTCGTATTGGGCGAGCAGGGCGCCAGAAGCCAGGCCGTCGCTGAGCAGCAGAAGGCTCTGGGTGAACAGGGCGTCGCCATCGAGCAGGTTCAAGTGCGAGCCGATTTCATCGCTCTCCGGCACATACTGATACAGCGGCTCCTCCTCCATTAGCAGCGGAGCCGAGCGTTGGGGCCGCACTGTGAGCAAGAGCTCGCCGCTGGACTGGTGGCGGCAGTCTCGGATCATGGACACCACCTGCTCGTGCCGCAGACCGTGGACATCGCGGCCATTGATCATGAGCACCTCGTCGCCCTCGCAGACACGTGGCGTACAACGATCCGCGGGCGTGTGCGGCACCACCTTGGACACCTGCACGGGCAGGCTGAGATCCACGCCGCCCTTCACATTGAAGCCGTAGCGACCCTGCTCGTCCGCCAGCAGGCGGATGGTGATCAGATCACTGCCGCTATCGGGCTGGCCCTGGCCCACTGCATCCGCTATGGTGGTGGGCAGCAGCAGGGGACTGTGCTGGCCCGAGCTGTAGGCGGGCGGCATGGGTGAGGGTGCCTCGAAGCGACGGCTGCACTGCTCAATGAATCCGACATCGCTGCAGAGATACAAAAATACAAATTATAATCCAAGCTGCAGGCGGGAGCAGAGCTCACTGGACTCACAGTTGAATGTCGTATTCGTCGCTCTGCTGCTCCCAGGCCTTGCGCGGCATGGAGTCGGCCTCCTTGGAGGTGACCTTGTTGTCATGGGGACGGCTCGTCTTCGTGATGGTCAGAATGGTGGATGCGGACGGTTTGCCATTGTGCTGCGAGGCAGCGCTCTCGGAGCCACCGCTGCCGCCGCTATGCATGAGGGGAGTGCCTCCCGAGGAGCTTGTGCCACCAGCTGCTCCGCCTCCGGCCAGCAGCCTTTTGCTGGGCGATCGCACAAATGCCTTGTGAATGCGGCCGCGCTGTTTGGACTCCTGCACCGCCTGGAGCTCCGTGCGGCCCGAGTAGTAGAACTTGCTGCCGAGGCTGATGTTGAGGAAGCGCGAGAGGCGGTGCGGCCGCTTCAGCCGGAAGAAGCTGTGATGCTCCACGCACGATTTCCACAGGGCCTTGGCGTGCTTGTGGCTAATCATCCCGAATCCCAGCAGCGTGTCGTAGTTCTCGCTGGGCTCGCGTCGCAGCTGAATGAAGAAGTCCTTGCGCTTGAACGACACCTTCACCATCTTGCTCCACGAGAATGTGTTCACCCGAAGCGCATGCTGGAAGACCAGCAGCCCGACAGCCGACACGCCCAGCTGCAGATCCTTGCCGCTCGAGTCGGTGGCCTTGTGCAGATCAATGCCGTACAGTTCCAGCCGCTTGCCATGCTCCAGATAGTTGTACTCGGCATCCGCTGGCAGTTGGCCCCGATGCAGCTTGTGCAGCTCGCTCACCTTCCGCTCTGCCTCTGGTGTTTGCTCTGAGAGCAGCTGCAGTCCATTCAAATATCCCACCTGATGTTCTGCGGCATTGAAGTCGCCCAGCTCGGCTAAAGAAATGCACAAGAAGGATTAGATGAGATCACAGACAAACGGTAAAGGGGAACTCACATTGCACTGTGTAGCTGGCAAGCAGGCACTGGGTGTTGCTGGAGCATGGCAATTTGCCCAGCAGAATGTTTCGCTTGATCTGCAGATAGAACTGGTAGCGTGTAAACTCCTCCTGCAAGCGGCTGGGATCGCTTACAAAGAACTGCAAAGGAGTTATCATGGATATACAAATACATATTCAGGATTTATTGTCTTTACCTTAACTCTAAACTCTAATAATGGAACGGCATCGTTGTCGAGCGTGACGCTGCTGCATTGCTTCTTGAACTGCTTCTGGGCATCCACCCATCTCTGAAAAACGGGAATCAAAATTAGACTCAACTGGAGATTTAGAGGAGGTCTCATACATACCACAACATCCCCTGGTTTCTGTGGAAACAAGAGACCAAAGTAATCCCTTTCGGATAGTTCGAGATATTGAAAGACCTGTTCCAATAGTTCAGAGCCTTTCGCACGTTTCTAAAATGAAGAAATTGTTTAATTTGTCTTCTTCCTCTAAGCTGCACTTTCTTTGGTCTCTTAGAGACAATTAAAGTGATTAAACGACTGAAATTTAGTTGCAACTCGATAGACAGATTTCATTTGGGGCTTAATTTCCCATTTTTAACCACCAAAACCATCAACTGGAGAAAGAGAAAACCTCGGAACGGAGATGGAAAAACAACAACAATGCGGACAAGTGCGTGTCTAGGTATGTGGGAAGGGGAGCGGAGAGAGTAGATGGAGATGGAGATGTGAGGTGCTTGCCACACAATGAAAGTGAGTCTCGTCTCAAGTGCAGATGCCAAAAAAATGAAAACGACAAAAATGAATAATCAATGAATGATGATTACAGCAACTTTCTTTGTGTTTGCAAATAATTATGCGCATAGCTAATGGATCGCCTGCAGCATGGACGGACTCGGGACTCACCTCGAGCCGAAAGGTGTGCGTGATGTCATCTAGGAACAGGACTGTGACGCATTGCTGCCGTTGCTGTTGGTTCTTCTTGTCGCGCGCCAGTTCGCTGCTGCCTCCGCGTAGACGAAAGTTCCTGCTCAAATTGCTCAAACGGAAGCGCTCAAACATGTCCGACCATGTCCATGCTGTCCTCCGGGGTTTTAGTTGCTTTATGTGGTAGGCTGGGCGATTGCTTCTGGCTGACGTCTCCGCTCTGTTTGCTTGGATGGCGCTCTGAATGAAGGGGAGAGAGACTGACTCCTTATGGCAGTGGCTGTTATGGGGGTTCCGTTCCTCTCCTGGCTCGGCTTCTTGTTTATTCGATAAATTGGCAAGAATATGTATGTTTGTTTGTTTTTAGTAAACTCCTCTTCCTGCTCCTCCTCCTTTCTTCTCCTGCTGCTATATTTTTGGATGGATCTCTGATTGACTGTTGGATGGTTGTTGTTGCTGGTGTTCTTCTTCTGCTGAGCTGCAAAAAGAGAGAAACAAAATTGAGTTGATGAAATTGCCGAGTTGCTTCCGTTCTGTCTATTGTTTGTTTGCTTTACTTGTACATCAACAATCAGTGCTTCATCTCTATGTTACTCTCCTCTCTGTGGCATATTTCCACGTAGAACAGAAGTCGTCACTTCACACTTGCGACAAGTGGCTGGGTGACTAATTCTTCATTGTTTCTTGAAGCCCAGCACTCCGCTTCCCTGCTCGGCTACCTACGACCAGAGTAGTGCGCCTTTCCATTTCCAGCTTTTACTCGAGGCCCGTAAGCAGGCCAAGAATAACTGTTGTCAAACTCGTAGATAAGGCACCACCACAACACCCACTTTTAGATACAGATACTAGTAAACAAACTCACACACACACCTTACTCCATTCATTGTTGGCTAGTCGGAGAAGCTCCCACCAAGCACTCAGCTCTCTTTGGCTGAAAATCGTCTTTGCAAATGATTGATGTGGCATGTAATTGGCTTAAATGCTACAAAAATACCCACAGATACACGTTTAGCCATAGCTATGGTATTGTTTGTCTTCGTCTTTTTACCTTTTAACCTTCTTCTGTTCTGTTTTTTGTGTATTAACTAGGTTATATGCACGCTGCTGCTGCTGCTGCTGCTGCTTTTGTTGTGCTTCTCTCTGGGGCGGACACTCCAACGCGAATGATAAATGATGGAAAAAATAAATCGGAAACAGAGCTTTGTTCCCCCTCTTCTCGTTTGTGGGTTGTTGCCAGGTAATTATCGCCTAGTGGTTAACTACTGACTAAGTTCCCTTGAGTCAGTTCGCTAGGAACAGAAAGCCTCCACCCACACGGAAAGGAAATGCGTTTACGAATCGTTCTAGCAAGTGTCCGCTCAGTGGGAGTCTTCACTGTACACATTTACGATCCTTTGTTCTTGAGAATTAAAATAAAAATTTCTTGGCGTGATGGATTCTTCCCAACAATAGATACGATATTTTTGTAGTCTGTTCTATAAAAACAAACTGCTTCCGGGGCTGTGTTCGAGTCAATACTAGATGGCATGGATATGTATGGGAACTGGGGGAACTATGGGCAGAGGCGTAACTAGAACTAGTGGAAAAGTGTGGGCTTTATCATTGACATGGGTATAATTTATATCGTGGAACAACAAAGCACTGAACCACAAACTGAATCACAAATGGGTAATAAATAAATGGGGCTTAAGATCCGAGCACAAGGGTACCTCTACTTCTCTCTCTCTCTCGATCCATTATCTCCGCTCCCCCGAATCGTTATCAGTAGCAATCATTAGCGCAAACATGCCGCCATGCAAATTTGTAAGGCACACATAGTACCCATGACATTATGGAGAAAGGGGCATCGAATGGGAGGGGCCCTTGGGGTCGATAATATAAGTTCTTTTGCCTGTCAACAGGTTGGCAAAAGTACAACAAATATGATTATTATAATAAACAAATGAAAGGTTGCGTCATTCTGTGACGCCCTCGGGAGGCAGACAGACCCGCGGGAACGTCCCTCGTACTCGTATTCATATTCGTACAACAACTGCCGCCCCTCACCACGCTGCTGGGTGCCATATTTGTGCGGAAGCCATAGGCCAGGCCAGGCCCGGTCCGGCTGTGGCGATCAACCATTGTGGTCGGTCGGGTCTGTAGCCTCTCTATTTATGGCCAATGCAGGTTGTCCAAATGGGAGGAGGGGAAGCGTCAGTCAGTCAGTCAGTCTGTCCAGCACTCGCTTCTCAATTACGTTTTTGGTTTCATTATGAAACTGAAATCGAAATGGACTACACCAAGAGCTGTGGGAGCTGCGGCGAATGGGGGGCATATGGATGCACTGTCTCAATGGGGGGCGGGGAAACTCTTCTCTTTCGGTTCGTTGACCGAGTTTCGGCTTGAAATTATCATTCATGCCAATATTTGCACACGTACGAGGGCTTTTGTTTGCGAGTGTGTGTTTGTATGTATTTTATGTTGATTTCGCTTGCTCTTTGCTCTTTCTTTTCCTCTTCCGCTGTCGCTGTCCCTCTGGCCTACTGGGATTGCTCGCATTGAGGGCAGCTTCCGCTTCTCTCTTTCTTTGTTCGTCACAACAGAGAGCTATCGCGGGCCAAACCAGTCAAGAGATCTAGCCAAGGCAGCACTTTTGCAGCGGTACTTGAGATTCGACTTGAGATTGAAGCTTCGCCTTCGAGTGCTTATCTCTCATGGTTACTCAATCCCCTCCAAAGCACAACAAAACTCTCCTCTTCTCTTCTCGTTGGTTGACAAGGGCAATGGGCACAAAGCCTATCTCCCCCATCCATCCATGGTGAGGTAATGAAAACCGCAGACAGACGACGTTGAACTTCTAAGGAAACGAAATATGAGAAACTGCAAAGCCACAAGAAAAACCAACAACACAGAAAAGCGGGGAGTGGAGTGGTGGCGGACATGGGTACCAGAGGACAACCAGCAGATGTCACTCAATTTCAATTACAATCTTTGGTCTAATCGGAGAGAGAGATGGATGCAGGAGGAGCTTTCAACGCGCCTGGCAACCCCCATCAAAGTCAAATTAGAGAAAAATTGAATTCCCTGCCAGACCAGGTGGTCCTGTGGGCCAGGAGTGGCGGAGGGAAGGAGCAAATGGAGCAGTGGCGCGCAACCCTCTCTGAAATTACTTTTAAAATTGAACAATTTCATTAGGGCTTCTCCCCCTTACGGGCGATAGATAGCTACCGGGGGGGATTACAGGGGCTCTTTCGATTGATTTTCTCTCGTGCCAGGGACGCATCAATTACATTGGAATGGCATTAATTATCGTCTATATATGCATTTGTTTGGTTTTTTTTTTGTTTCTTTTACCGCTATGCGTCAGGGTTGCCATGTGTGCACATCGTCCATATATTAGGTTGGTGGGAAAAGGGTGTGGGTCATGTTGGGCTTAGTCCGAGGGGCCGCTTATCGTTGTTTGCCTTTTAATTTTTATTGCTTCTGCCCCCGGCCGTCGCTGCCATCGAAAGTGCGCAGCGCAACCCCGTGTGTGTTTGTTCAACATTCAACATTCTTCTTATGCTATTTTCGTGTCCATATTTCACATGCAACACACACACAAACGCACACACATATAAACGCACACACAGCCCCCAGTCTGCAGTCCCAGGCACAGGCACAGGCACGGACCCAGACCCAGCCCCAGCCCGGGCGACGATGGCACAAATTGTACATAAACGTAATCACTTTTTACACACAATTCACACTAATTTCTTCCATTGCTGACATCTGCATTTCCTTTTTTTAATCACTTTTCTTACACCATACACAGTAATTTCTCGCGGTGTATACTCTCAGCTGATTGTGCCCTTTCTACCACTTTACGCTATTCTAATTCTTCGCCTTTCCTCTTTCGATTGCGCTTACAGAGATGGGGGAGCGGCTTAGAGGTTGCCACTAATTGAAGAATGTGTAAACACACAATAAATGATTAATTGCACAAGACACAACACAAGAAACTGGGAGAACACATCACATCACATCACATGGCAGGCATCTCACTCGGATCAGCGGCCTTTTGTCGCTTCCTTCATTGCACTGCGTTCCGAGGCTTATGCTGCGGCTCTTCTCCATGTGTGCGTGCGTGTTGGTGGAAGGCAGATTAGCGAGAAGGTAGGGCAGGTAGGTACTTATCTGGGTAGCACAGAAATTATTCATACCTTCTATCGCACAAATTGAGCTGGTTTAACTGCCGTGTAGAAGTCAAGCTCCCACAACCTTACCTCCTCTTTAATGCACCTTGTGTTTTATCTCGCTCGCACGCACGAGTCAGGAAGATGCTGCTCTGAGTAGGCGGCATATGCCATATGCGGGCCTGCAATGGTGTGCGTGTGCGTGTGTGTGTCGTGCATGCGTTTGCGAGTGCAAAAGGAAGAGGGAATTATAATAATAATTATCAGAAAGGGGCGACAAGGGCAGGGACGTTGATGCTGCTGTGCTGCCTGCCGCCTGCGGCTGAAAGATAAGGCAGCAGCACAGGCAGCGACAACAACAAGATGTCTCTCGCTTGCCCCCCTCTCACACTCTCTGGCACTCTTTTCCTCGTTATGGGTCTCCCGACTGCGTTTTTGCTGCATTTGACTTCTCACCAACAAGAATATATTTATACACATGGACAGTATGCAAGTATATGCATGTGTTTATTTCCTTTTAACAAAAGGTTGAATATGTTTTACACACAACCGAACAGCGAAGGGGACGGGGGTCACAACATAGAACACCAACGCACTCTCACATACACGCCGCTCGTAGAAACTAAACAAAAAAACTAAACAACTCACTGCATATACTCACAAATCAAAATATTATATATCAATATTATATTTAATATTATTGTATTTGTTTTACTTTTTCTTGCACAAAACGGATAAAAACGAAAAACCAAACCGAAACGAACTCAACCAGTGTGACCGTGGGATTATCGATAAAACATACCGACAGACCCTCGGAAATATACCCTTGCATTTTTTAAATATACCGTAAAATATACCGTAGTCTTAAATCAGATTCCTCGATTTTGATGATCTATTTGATATTACTAGCTAGTTAGAAATCTCCGAGCTAAAACAATAGTTTTATACGATTTATCAATCAATTCTCCATAAGAGTGGCTAGCGGAAAAGAGAGAAACTGCTTGTGGGACATTTGTATTTATATACATACTATATTATTAAATATACCTGACCTCGTAAATATCGATAAGATATAATGACAGACCCTCGGAAATATACCCTAGTATTTTAAAAATATACCGTAAATATAATGATGTTATTTGTAAAACGATACAAGTTTGTAACGCGCCATACTTAAGTTTCTCTTTTTCTTTTAAACATTTTCATGCAGTGGTGAATTTTGTTGTATCTGCATACAGCTAAATACAGTCAAATACATTTAGAGAAAATACAGTGAAACCGGCTTATAAACACCATATATACGTATAGTACCGGCACCCGATGGCGAGCACGAGCAGCGCAAAAATGAGTCCTACTATTGTAAATATCGAATAGTCCGTCAGGTAAAGTACTGAATTTGAACGATCTTTCGTGGCATCTTACAGCCCTGCCTTTTTGCCGCCTCGTCTCCCCCCCAACCGCCGATGTAAGGACCACCGTAGGACGCGAAACAAGTTTGAAATCCAGCTTTAAATGAAATGCGATCTGTGAAGGGCGCGTTATCGTGCTTCAGTCTTCATTTCTGACGCGAACGTGACCCACGCGATGCATTGGGAGCTTGGACCAGGAAATTAATGCCGCTTTACACATATGTACTTATGAATGTCTGTACGTGCTCGTATAGTATACACATATATAATTGGAACTCCGCTTTCTGTATACCATTTCGGGACAATGTATTTTTGAAAATTACGATGGCTCTGCGTTTCGTTCAAATTCGGTTCTTATCCCAAAAAAGGATTGTAATGATTGCATGAAAACAATATAAAATAAATAATAACAAGAATATTGCATTTTGATACAACACATAAAAAATGTTAAAATAGGAGCTAAAAAATGTTAATTAAAAAAAAGGTTTAAATAATTATAGAAACTAATCGTTAGTGAAGATATGTTGTTGCTATTGGTATTAATAATTTATTTTTGTATTTTTTGTATTAATTTGCTTGTACTTCTCCAAAAGTTTTCAGTGTACTTCTTTCGGTTATTTTTTGCTCGAGAACTCATTTAACTCATTGTACAAATTGACAAAGCATGCGCATACAATGCACAAACAGAAACACAAGCTGAGGCAAACGAACTCATCAAAAAACGAGAAGGCACAACTTTTATACCCGGTACTCAGTACCTCAATCTTAGCGGTTTTATTTAAATTTTAAATCTTTTCTTCATCTGTCATCTACATCTATCTACATCCCTTCTCACGCCAACCCGCTCTTTTAGCTCGCCCCCTTCCCTATATAATGGTGTTTTTAGTTTTCTCTTATCTTCATTGTGGTTGTGGGAGATTTTCGGCCTTTGTAAGGGCGGGGCTCATTTTTGAAATACGCTTGTAACTTGAAAAAATGCTTGAATGTTTTTTAAGAACGTAGTGAAAGTCGCCAAATGAACGGTATACACTGGAAACAAATTTTTGATTATCAAACAAGCAAAAATGTTACTGAAGACTCCCCTTCCCTATCCAGCGACAATTCCTGTATAGCGATAATAGCTTTATTATTCATCGTAGAGTTCTTTGGATTTCCTTATCGGCATTGTTGACATGCTCTTTGACCAATAAACCAATCATCAATGCAATGTGAATCACATTGGGAGCAAGGCTATCGGGACACTGAGGGATTTTAAGTGGACCTTTGGGAAGGGCATAAAGTACAACCTCTCGCTGTGCTCTTGAATATTCATGTTGAGTAAATTCCAACATTATAGCACAGGACGCGGGATGCTGATCTCTCTGTCTGTTGCAACCCCTTTTGGGTTGCAATGTGAACCAATAAATGTATAATTGAAACAACAAAATTTCTGATAAAATGCCACATGTCCCAGAAATGTATATACATTTATCGCATGCAGTATGTACATATATGATGTATACAAGATATATAAGATATATAAATGGAAAAGCACATGCAACGGCTTGCAGTTTATTCTTGAGTGTGTCGAGAAGGAGTCCCCGTTGAAGTACAGTCGGTTCAAATGTTAATATTCCAGAGAATATTGTATAAAAACAAGATACAAACACGCACAGAATTCAGTGGGCGGTATGAAATGCATACATATGTATTTTCCCACAGAAGATGCCCCAAAATGATGTATACACATTTTGACTGTCTACTGTCTCCGTGATATAGGTCATTAAGTTGTCCAAGTATTCGTGTTACTATCTTACTTTGTGCACTCTTTGATAAAATAAAATATTGATCTTCTCACTTGCAGATTCTCTGAATTAAAATGCTAAAGTTATTCTACATTGCTGGTCTTATTCTGCTGGATGCAGCGATATTTTCTGGAACAGAGATCGAGACCATGCCCTGCGACTTCTTCGACACGGTTAACGTGACGGGGAGCCAGCGGCTGGTCAATGGTTCTTGTCTGTACCAGGATCTGCTCATTCCGAGTGAGCTTATGGCTGAATATACCTACACTGTACTGCCGGACGGCACCAGGGAGCCGGCGGAGACCCATCTGCGTGGTTGCGTTTGCAAGCTAAGGACGTGTCTCCGTTTCTGCTGCCACCACTCTCAATTGATGGGCAATGGGCAGTGCAGTGGCAGCGTCGATCTGACCCGACTTAATCCATACGTGAACGTGACACTGCAAAATGGAACGGTGTTCAGGGGACACTTCCAGAAGGAGTTTATCCTTCAGAGCGATCTCCCGAAGCCCTGCAATGAAATGTACTCGCTCAACGATCGAGAGGAGACGGATCAGTACACAGTGTTTGAGGTTTGGACCCCACCATACCGCGACCCCCATTTCCCGCGAAGCCTAATGCCAGTGATCTTCCTTAGAATGGGTCCTTGCTCCGATCCTACGACAATGTCACGATGAGCAAGCGGGACTACTGCCTCCAACCGGAACACTTTAAAGAGGGCGAGACGGCGTCCCTACGGATAGTTGCCCACAATTGCGCGATCAAGTCGGGTGACAAGACGGGCCAAACCTTTGGTGAGCGAGAGCACTGTAACGATCCGCTCCGATCTTTAACTGAAAATATTTGTTTTGCCATCCTCAGTGTTAATTTGTAGCCTCGTGTGCCTCTCCTCAACGATCATCGTCTATCGCTGTCTGAAAAAGCTTCGGAATCTCCATGGAAATTGTTTCGTTTGCTGTCTTATCTGCCTCTTTATGGGTTACCTTTTCCTGCTGCTGGACTTGTGGGAGCTGACGAATAACTTTTGCGCTACAGCAGGTATACTGCCCGATCGGATATTAGATCAAAACGTAACTCTCTCTCACTCTCTCTCTACGATAGGATACACCGGCTACTACTTCGTGATGTCCACCTTTCTGTGGCTGTCTGTCATCAGTTGGGATCTACGTTCCTCGTTAGGCAGCAGTCAGGGAGCTTCCTATCAGTCGAAGTACTTGTTCCTTTTGTACAGCATCTATGCCTGGGGAATGGCATTCATCTTTACGGCCGTCATTTACTTGGTGGACCATCTAGTGGAGGATAATCCTGAGAATGAGCCCTGGATGCCTGGCGTAACTTACTACAGCTGTTGGATCAAGACTCATGACTGGTCGGCCATGCTATACCTCTATGGGCCTATGTTAATTGTGATCATTTTCAATTCGACAATGTTCATTCTCACAGCCATTGAAATTATTGCAGTGAAACGCCAACTGCAGGTCGTTGTCGATCGCCAGGAGAGAAAGCAGAAACATAACTCTGACAAGCAGACGTAAGAATATTGCTTGCAAGCGATGGTTACAGGCATCATCAAGTATCCTCTCTGTCCACTCACAGCTATGGCCTATTTCTGCGACTCTTCATAATCATGGGCGTGAATTGGAGCCTGGAGATAGTCTCCTACTTGGTGCAGAACCACGAGTTTTGGAAGAGAGTCCTTCGGGTCGCCGATTACTTTAACTGGTCGCTGGGCATAATCATCTTCTGCCTGTTCGTGACGAAGCTCAGTGTTTTGAAGTTGTTCAAGAAAGGGTAAGCGATTTTTGCTCATTCTGTGTTCAGCTGGGGAAAATAATCGGGTTTCATCATGAAAATATCTCTGTTAAGTAATGACGATTGTTCCGAGGAAGAGGTCTCACTCGAAGAGACGCAACGGCTATAGGTAAAGCGACTGATTATCCTCTCAATTTGTTTGGTGTTGGTTTAACTACTAAAACTTATTGTTTAGATCTCTAAGCATGGTTAAGGTTCCCCCTTTCTAGCTGTAGCTTTAGTAACTTACAGGTCTGAGCTCTGCTAATCCATTTGCTAACTTTTCTCTGTCTCGCTTTTAAGCATGGTTTTTCTTGTCTTGTTGCAATGTTTTCGCACTTTGAAAACTGTCCGATTTCTCTAACGTTTGTTCTCTCTCCTAGATATCAGTCAAGGAACATAAGAAGTGTCGTAAGCATGAAATCTCATGGGAGTCGCAATACGACTGCAGCTAAGAAACTGCCGAGGGATACCTTAAGCTCGCAGGCCTCTACCCAGATTTAGATAGCACCCAAAGGTGCTCTAGGTGCTGATCTACTTAAGACTTAATATATATTAGTTACCAACTAATACTAATATGACTGTTTGCATAAGATTTATTTCTGTGTGATCTTCTAGTGGAATAATTTTATTTTTCCAACATTTACACGAAAAAGTCAGGGTGCTAAAAGCTCCGATTAAAAGCGATTTTATACTACTTGGCAGGATGGCATTTACTTGGCACTTACTTTACTTTCCCCATCCCACCAGGAAGTTTATTCCCCCTCTAATTAGATGGTGCTGGAATGTCACGCCTTCTTCACGCAATGCCTGACAGTGACCGCGTCGACCTACATAAGTATGTATAAAAGGATTCTCCCAGGCGGAAGACAAACCCATTGCGAAATGGAAAGGCTACGCGAACTTACTCAGCGGATCAGACCGTCGGATGTGGATGAGGGCCGCATTGGATCCATCGAGCTGAATGTGTGGCTCGCCCAGTCGGCGGGACTCCCCCTCTCTGGACTGAAGCCGGAGTCGAGGGCACAGAGAATCCGCATTCTCGTCGTCAGTGGAGTGGTGCTGCCGTTACTCTTCTGCTATGTGCTCTTGGAGATCTATGATCTGGTGCTCAATTGGGACGATGTGGATATCATGACACAGAATGTTGTAATGACATTGACCCATTTGGGCTACTGGTTCAAGGTAAGCAATTGCTGCAGCCTGCTGCTGCAACAGTAATCCCCATCCATTAGATGTCCGATAGGTGCTCAACACATTCTACTACTACGAGGACATCCGGCAGGTAGTTGCCACACTGAAACACCTCACTAGAACCTGCATTTTGTCTCCCCAGCAAAAGGAGATCTTCCATCGGCTGGAAGTGGAGAACAAGTTTGTGTGTCTCTTTTACTTCTGCCTGGTGGTATTCTCCTCCACGCTTGCTATGGTCATGATGCTGATTGGTAAGAGATTCCAGTCCATTCCTAATCACTTTATAACCTAACCCTATGCAGTGCCGGATGATATGGCCGGAAAGCGCTTTCCATATCGCGTCCATATGCCCCACTTTCTGCCTCCCAACGTTCAACATTTGTACATGGGGCTGAGCATCATCTGGCTATCGTGCGGCATTCCGACCATCGACAACGTCAACGTGGTGTTCATGAATCAGATATGCATGCACCTCAAGATCCTCAACTTGGCCTTCGATGACCTGCAGCTCCAAGAGGATCCCAACAGCTGGATGGTGTCCATTGTCAAGTATCACTGCGTCGTAATCAAGTAATGGCATCCATTAGCCAAATGTCCATACATCTTTGTCTGCTGCAAGTTCATGGTTCCCTTTATTCACTTTCAGCTTGCGTCAGCAACTGGAGCAGATGTACCGCCTTCCCGTCATGTTTCAGCTTGTGTCGTCGCTGCTGGTCTTTGCCATGACCGTTTTCCAGGCGCTTGTGGGCGATGGTTCCGGCAGCTCCGTGCTCATCTACTTTCTCTTCAGCGGCGTCTTCTGTCAAATATTCCTCTACTGCTGGTTCGGCAACGAGGTCTTTGAGCAGGTCCCCACGGTAAAGATTTCTATAGCTGCAGGTTGCTTAATTCTCCTTATTTCTGCAGAGCAAAACCCTAACAACCACAGCCTTTGGCTGCAATTGGCATGAATTAGATGCTGAGTTGAAGCGGACGTTGCTCATCTTCATGATCAATGCGGATCGACCGCTCCTCTTCACCGCCGGCGGCTTCATGGGCCTCACCCTGACGAGCTTCGCCAATATCCTGAGCAAGTCCTATTCGATTGTGGCAGTGCTTCGTCAGATGTATGGCGGGGCCCATTAAATGGCTATCAAAATAAACCACTTACATGCAGGGACGTCAAGCGGGGAATCACTTAGCCCCACTTGGAACATTAATTTGATTATGGGATGTCCTCACACATTACCACACTGCCACATGATTACTATTATTTGGTACTTACTTCCTTGAGGTATGGCAAGGTATATCTATCTTTCCATCACCAGGGTTTTACCTTACATCTTATTATCCAGTAACTGGGTATCACATAGTCCTGAGCAGGTACATGTCGGTGTTTTTTCTTACAGGTTGTATCAGTCTTATAAAGTGTATTTTCTCCACTCTTGTTGGAATTATAAATTTGAATAGCTGTAATGGAAGCCAGAAATGTATATAATCAACCATTGAACCGTGCTTCAATCAATGGGTCAAGTTGTTTCTCTCTTTAAAGGGGTATTCCTTTTGAGAATGGGAATGCTTAATGGGAACCTTAAATGCACTACCAATTCCGGAACAAAATCGAAAGTGTATGGAAGATGAAGAATTTACTCTAAAAATTATTATAATCTAAAAAATACATGCACTGTTTTAATATTAATAACAAATATTATAATCTTTAGAGTTTTAAAAGTCTGAGATGAGGTAATCCCTCAAATTGATGGCAGCACCATCTGTTGGCGTTTACATGAAGTCGACCCAAAAAAAGCTCCTAGAATCTATGTAAAATGTATGTAAACTCTATGCAGACTGCCCCTTACACTCAACTGTTACCCGTAAGCTTTCAACTGTACTTTGAGATTTTCTACATAAATGTTGCCGCTGTAAATCGAAATCGCAAGAAGCCAGAAAAACACAGAAAGCACCCAGCATTCGTTTCGTTTAACGCCTAACATTATTTTACTTCACTTAACAGGGTATCCGCCGATAAACGTTCATGAATTTAACATTGGTTGGTTCATTGAATTTAACGATTCCATTAACATATATATGTTAACGGATCGGTAGAGAGCGCTAGTTTTTGAATTTAAACACAACTTAAGCTGCTATCTCAACAAAATAATGCAATAACCAACCTTTTAGTGGAAATGTTCTCTAATGTCAGAGCTCTTGCTATCTGCTGTACGGACGGACGCTCATTTGCGGGGGTTTAATGTCTCTGCTAAAAAAATACATTGCTCGTTTATCTGCCGTTTAACGCGGAGTCTTGTAAGCGCGTATCTATGTGTGGTGTGTATTAATTATCTCAACAAATTTACTGTGACCCAAAGAGGAAGCGAGGGAGAGGTTCTATGTGCTAGAGCCTGAACTTTGTGTTTATTCATTAAGCGGAATCCTGAAGCCATTTAAGATATTGCTGTGGAATGTTTATTATACGAGCCCCTTCCCCGTCGCACATATTTGCACTTGTTCAAGGTCTTCTTCGTGGTATCCGCCCCTTAAAAAGCCACAAAATCTACGAGCCCCAGAAGAGCCTTGGGTGCCCTGCTGCCCGACTGTTTGGTCGGTTCGACTGATGATTATAATGCGATTTTAATGTCTCGCTCAGCCCACAGACAGTCGTCGCGCGCGTTGTCTCTTCGCGTCTATGTACAAAGATCTCCAATTGTTTTGTACTGAATATTTTGCACATATACGAGTGTGTGTACACATGTCGTATCTGGCACTTGTGTCTTGTGGTCTCAATGCTAAACGGAAACCAGTTTCTGGTGTCTCTTGATGAGCTCTCAAGATCTCGTCCGTCGAACGGGAATACCATGGAAGCTCCTCCTCCTCTGCCACACACCCGAAGCACGCTCCAATCGTTAAACGCTTTCGATCGGTTAATAATTGGAATATTATGTATAACAGAAACCCCCACAGAAATGGCTTAAATGGCTCGGTGGGTTCCAAGGGGCGCTCTGGTCTATCCCTCATTATGCAAGCCATGCGATCCATTCGCATCCCTGGGTAGACACTCAAACACTCAGACTTGGACTGGGTTGACTTTTGTTTTATAGCTGACTCTGAACACGTAGCGTACTTATTAGTTTTGACCATATCTTTGTACATATACATTTATTTCTATATAGTTGTGTGTGCTTTTAAATCTCTACGTGTTAATGTTTGCTTTCCCCAATTAGGGACTTGGGATTGGGCTTCCTTTTCGGTGGCTCTATTGCTATAAATATCCCATTGGCAAGCGTAACTGATTCACAATTCAAAAGCGGATTTTCGTTTTGTTTACTTATATTTGAGCTTTGCTTATTGTTTGTTCAAGGTCGAAGCTACTATGCTTTCCATAGTTGGCTTTTTATCAGCAAAATGAGCGTGGAGCATATCAACGCCTAAAAAGCAGACCCCCAGGGAAGATCCCACAGAGTGGGGTCAAAGTTTATCGTCTCGCAGATGCTGCAGATGTGCCTTCTAGGTGATAATACTTGTCAAAAAGATTACCCAAGGTTACTCTCACTTTCTATGTTTGCTTCTGAAGCATCTTTTGTTTACCATATTTTTTTTTAAAACCTCCTTAAATGGGTTTTGTCTTTATATCTGTAACTCTCTTGTTCTATTTCTTAGTCTCTTTGTCTGAATTCCCAAGAGCTGCCCTCTCTCTGACTCTCTTTAACTGATTCTTCCTATTCTTAATAAAGATCTCTTCTGTGATAAACCCTACAAAAGCTACTCGAAGCTTCTTTCTTTCTCTCCCTTTTCACCGAAGAACTAATAAAACAGCCGTTAGGCATTGAGCTTTGCCCAAAAAAGCTTCAGCTTCAGCTAATTATTCGCTATGTTTGGACATTTATGATCACACTTTGGGTCATCCCAGAAACAACAACCAAAGTGTTGGCCCCCGGGGCCACTCCGCCACACCGCCGTCACTCCACACTCCAAACTCTGTTCAAGAAGTTCATTCATGTGCGATGTCCGATAATTGCTCTGTTCGCACACAAACGAACAATCCCCAGACAATCCACTGCCACTGTTGCTGGCACACTCGATCACACAAATAATTCGGTTTCTTGTTTTGTTTTGTTTAAAGTTCAATTATAGCGTGCAAGTTTAACAGAGCGCCAGCGCCGAACAACAGTGGGACGCCACTAACAGCGGGAGCAGCTCTGTTATCCGTCCAGCTGGGCTGGCTGGCTGGCTGGCTGCTGCTTTTGCCTACCTTTTATTTTTGCAGTTCGCGGCTCGGTCCGCCTCGAGTTCATTTCGCTACGAGACGTTGACGGTTGTGGGAGTGAGTGAGTGAGCAGCGGCGGCTGGAAACTCCAGTCAAAATAAAATAAAAATAATTATAAACACACGAGAGAAACAATCATAATATGGGAATTACGAATGGCAGTGTTAATTAATTTGTAATCTAGTGTGTGCTTTAAACCATCGTGAATACCTTTATAAACCGGTTCACAGTGTCACAGTATCGTTGAGTGTTCGCATATTTACACCCACTCTAGTGGGTATTTCCCCTCCGAAGTCGAAGTTTCTGTATTTGAGGAAGGAGTGAGTGTGAGGTTGCCGATCGTACACATTATGACATTATGATTATGAGGATTTCTTGAGAAACCCCATTGGTGTCCCAGGTACAAAAACTTGTATGCGGTTACCCACCTTGAGAGCGGACCGGCCGGCCACAGACTCTTCCCGTCGCACAACAATTTACATAAGAAATAAGACAAAAACCTGCTACAAAACACATCCGACCCAATCCGGCTGATTCGAACGAAACATCCCCAATTCTCCAAGACCCAAAACCGAGTTTCGTTATTGGTTTTATTTTTGCCGGTACCGGTGTTGTCAATCCACTTTTTCGCACACGCAAACCTTAAAAAACAACTGCAAAAAAAGAGATTCATTTATTTGTTCAGTTATTGCTATATCTACAATATATGTGCAAAACCCCAACAAAGTTCTATATTGATCTACGACGAGGAACGAACACTCTGCTGTTGAATAAATTAACATTATTCACCGTTTGCGAGAGCTTGAGATCGAGGTAAGTGTACAAATCTGAACGATAAGAACCTGTATCATCTGTTGATCATTATTCATTGATCCGTGTTGCCTTTCCCCAGAAATGAACCTCCAAGTATTCCCCAATTCTATTTAATAGTTGTGTTCCATTTACGAAATATTTATTTCCGCCTTGTGAGGAATTTTGTATGCTTCCAAAGATCTGCCATAAATTATGGGATAATGCTCGGAATGAATTGACATTTATATTTAAAATTTAATGTGATCCCATTTATATTTATATCTGAATGGATTAAGTGGTGGATCGTTGGTTAAATGCGTGTTGATCTGTTGATGGAATTTATGCTAATTTGACGTTAGATTATTCCGCTGCAACTGACTCACTCGATAATAAGCTAGTCGGATGGCTGGGATGATATGTGGAGTGGAATTCGATTTTAGCAATTTACTTGCCAGGAGAGGAGACTTTTTTTATGAGATAACAAAATCATTGCGCGCCTGCAAAAACCTGCCTAATTGCATGACAAATGGGTTGAAAACAACTGTTTGGCAATCGATGCACACACTCTCTGACTCTGATTGAGTCACTAAGGAAATCGTTTGGTAGGCGTCGAATGCCCTTTGTAGAACAGAACATCTCACCTTGACTATCCCCTACCCAACATATCATACCATCCATACACAATACGATCGTCTGGGAGTCGACATGCAATGGGAATTTGAATTTGAATTTTGTTTACACTTTTGCACACATTTGGCGCTTGGGGGGCTTGGATATCGCTGTTGAAACATCTTCAGAATATTGTTTATTGTTTGCTTAGAGGTCTGTTTATTTCGCTACAATTTTCCAACAGTTTTTCCTCTCTTTCTATATACACACACACAATACCCGCAATATGATAGGTATATATGTATTCATATATTATACAAATGTTTAAAGTGAAACTGCGATTAAAGTTGCACTATCACGCACATGGGAGTTGCTCCAAGGGCGTCTGTTTTGTGTGCTTGCTCTGGGAGTGGGGTGGTTCTGTTCTACCACCACCCGCTGTGCATTTTCACGATAAGCCAAATGCAATTACCAATTAATTAGTTAAATGCTTTTGCGGTGCGTTTTTACAACTGTATTTCCTCCTACATCTGGAGCCACGAATCCCAGGTCTAGCCATTACTCACTCCAGCAAGCATATTAATCTCCTGGGGTTCGGTTCGTTTGGTCGCCACGGTGTTTGTTAGGCAGGAGGGTTCCATTGAATCTCATGTTACAAACACACTTAACACTCATCTGTCGAGTGTTTCCCTAACGAATGAGTGTACCCTGGAGGCAGAGAAGGAGTTTAGGGACCACACGTGATGATCAATTGGCTGTTGTTGGATAGCAAAGATCGATTGATGGATGTTTGAAATTAGATAAATATTAAGCGCAGATCTCTGGAAGTTTTCCCCTTTAATGGATTAGATTTATGTGCCCTTTAGATATTTGTAGAAATAGCACTTTGATGCTGTTTAAATTGATGTAAATTTGATGTGAATTATGGAGAAGCCATTATCTATGATTCAAAAATAGCACAGACAGCAAACATGAATACAAACCATTCACAGATCTCTAATAGGGTTTGATTTATGGAAATGTTGATCGCTTTGTGCGTGAGATATCAGACAGGGTATCTCCCCATTCATTGAATTGATTCTAAAGCTTTCTCCCGCCCTGGGCCCCATCAATGCTAATGGGCGAGAGAACATTTATCTTTTGTGGCAAGTTCAGGGCGGTATCTGTTGACTGGTTGAGTGGTTGCGGAGTGTTGGATGGTGTGTGGCAAGTATCATGGAATAATATTTGGCAAACTTGCTACCCGCCCACTCTAGATTGGCAATCAATTTGTGGCTCTGCGGCTGTGGGCTCCCCTGCCTTTGTTTACAGACAGGAGTCTAAAAATACTTGGGGCTGGAATTTTCACACGAAAAATGGCAGAAGAATCAACACACAGCCGTCAATGGGTCAGCGCAAGTATTCTAGAAAAATGTTTGTCTGGAAAAAGGGAAATGGAATACCACAAATGTGGCTCCTTGTAATCGTTGGTTATCATCACATTATGCCCACAGCTTTTGCCCACAGCTCACCTTCAAGTGTGGTGTGGTGTGTCTATGCTACGCCCTCAAGTGTGGTGGCCAACCACATCGGGTTCAGCGAATTCTCCTGTCTCTTCATTGACGATTGCTGTGGGCACCGATTAGTCCAACTTCTGATACGAACCGCACACTACCGCCGACGGGCCCTCAACAAGATAATAATGGGGAATCGTCGCACATAAGACTTGAGCAAAAAATATAAAAATACAAATAAAAACCATTGCCGCTGAGGCGACATACATACGTGATAATACAAAAACCCCGAATAAAAAGCGATATTCATTCTGAATAAAAACTTATATCAAACGAAAACATATTTATGTGAGTTTTTGGATTCATTTCGTGTCGTAATCGTCGTCGTTGTTTTTTTTTTGGGCATAACCCCTGACGATCGACGGACCAGGAAGAGGCCTCAGTACTGTCGGTGGCCTTTTGGTTTGGATATTAATATGTTGACAGTGCTGTTTCTGTTTGCTGCCGAGAGAATTGTAATAATTTGCGACACATGCGTGTGTAGTGTTCGATAAATCTTCCAATGGGATTGGTTCTCGTTTTATGCATACATTTCGCTGAGTGAAATGGGCTTTTAATGGCATTTGGCAGGGCTTAAGAGTAGTTCTATCAAACAGTTGTTTGTGTTGCCACCGAAAGTTTAACGGCTGCCGAAAGTGATTCAGAGGCGCCACTGCGAAAATACTCTTACTCACATCCTGTTGTTTCTGTTGTTTTTGCTTTCCCTGGCTACCACTGACCATGGACAATCCCCAAACAGTGATAATCAACCAGATAATAATCCAATCCAAAGACACCACTAACCTGAGGACGTCCCTGGCGGAGTATTTGTAAGTATTTTCGCTAAGATTCAAAGCAGAAGCCATCAACAAAATGGTTCATATATTTTCCTAGAATAATGCTCGTGAATGTGTATATAATATAAATAAGAGCCGTCAATACGTATTCTTTTGTCAGACATTATTAGCAGGCGAGTGGCGTTGGCCAAGTGGCTTTATCTTATCGGTTACCGACCACAAATAAGACATTTTTTATACGCCGCCTCGAGCACAACAAATTCACACACAGCTAGCTCCACTCACACCACAGCTAAACGCACTCCCATGGAGGGGCATTCATTTTATTCGTATTTGTATTCAGAGAACCCTCAATGTCTCAATGCCTCGATCGAGTGTCACTGTGATGAACATTCGAGTTATTTATAGGCCATTCACCGATATTATCTCTGCGAAATCAATCAGACTTTCTGATTGACTTAGCTTACGCTAGGGTAATGAAAGTTAATGTTCCGTCAACTTAGTCACAAAGTTCTGTGCAGATATTTTCTATTTGGCATTTCTAGAGCCATCGGAATTTCCCATTTTCCCATTTTCCCATTTTTTCTTTTCCATTTAAACTGATATATGGTTAGATTTGGTTCAGCCCACACTCTGCCTACATCGATAGGCATCGATGCTCCCATTTGGCATTCCCAGAAGCACATCCATTACGATTACGTTAACTGCCATGATTCAGCGTAACAATCAATCAATCAATGATGGAACGTAAGCCCCGATCAGAATATTAAATAGTTCCGCACATCATTCGATATATATTCGAACTGCAAATCGCAGGGAAAATCGAAATCGAAATCGTAGCATCCATAAAATTGTTTGCACCAAAGAATTAAAATATACAAAACAATAGCGAAAAAAAGATCTAGAAGAATTATTGCTTATATACAATTGTGTTGGTTGGGATTCTGTAGGAGAGAATTGCTTTGCCATAATTCAATTTAATGGCCAATTGTTTTCAATGTTTCTTGAATGCTCCACATGGTTTGATTCTTTTTCAAATAAATTCAACCTCCTCCTCCCTCGCTCTCTTTTCTGGAATAAATATTCGAATCGGATTCTGTTGAAATCCCTCAAGTGGCATGTACTTAGCGATTAATTATGCTCATTTTCCATCAGGAGAGAGAGATAAGTGCTCTGTGTGTTCCCTCCTTCTTCTCCTCCTTCCCTCCTTCCCTCCTTTGGCCCACCAGTGAGTTTAATGTGTTTGCTCGGCTCCATCGTTCAATCGTCCATAAATTCATGCTAATTTTGTGGGCCCACGCGCCCGTGAATGCCACACACAGGTTACCCTGCCCCTGCCCCTGCCTCCTGTCCCATTTGGTGCTCCCATCGATGGCAAACAATCAGCGGATCAATGAATTGGGGACCCCGCCGCCACTCCAACTCTCCACTAATGATGCAACCGATAAGATAGGGAATACATTTTACTGTAGAAGGTATAACTTTTCGCATTTGTAATGAAATTATGGCCAGGCTCATTAGCAGCGCTTTGAAATGAATGCCCATGCCCAGGGAAAATGGAAAGCAGGAAAAATAAATGCAAAGAGACAGAAACGGAGACGGAGACGGAGAGAGTGTGTGTGTGTGAAGGGGCAGGGAGTAAGACTATTGAGAGACGACGACGGCAGTTAGTATCAATTTAACACGAATCCATAAATGTTTGCGGCATGACCTTATGATTGATGCCCCACAGTGAGCGAGAGGCCACACGGTGCGCCAGAGAGAGTGTTTCCCCCTGGACTCGTTTGGGTGCTAATTGAATGTGACGTCGCCCTGCTGTTGCTCCTGCTACTCCTTCCTGTTCCTGTTGCTGCTCCTTTCCGTTAACCTGTTGTCCTTGTGGATGATGATTCACTAATTGGTCGGGATGATGAGTCCCTTAACCAAAATTAGTGGCCTTATTTAGCGTGGCATTAACTAAGCGAAAAGGTAAATATCCCGGGCAATGGGGTATTTACTTTGAGTGTCCTTCATTTGAGGGATATAAGTGTGGCAGCCATAACCCCAAGAGTGTTTTCCCCATCAAATGGGGCTGTAAATTGTAGCAGAAATGAAAATGGATCATCCAAAAATAATAACCAGTTCTTTTCCTTTCCTTTCTTTTCCCTGCAGATCCAACATAATGCCAAAGCAAGTCCACCAAAGGGGTGGATCCCTGTACTGTGGACTGACTCTCATGGGAGTCGTGTGCCTCGTTGTGTTCCGCCTGCTGCCCGGCATGTCCTTTGGGGTATATGCCATGTCCGATGAGCAAAACATTTACCACATTCGCGATGGCCTGCACGTGCCCTGCACCTTCTTCGACACTGTGAACCTCACGGGCTACACGCCCTTCCCGAACGGCAGCTACTCGTACGAGGGTGTGCTGATACCCAGCCACTTAGTGGGCCAGTACAACTACATCTACAGGGATCTGGTGGAGCGCGTGGATGTGGACTGGCACCCGCGTGGCTGCATCTGCAGGCTGAAGGCCTGCCTGAACATCTGCTGTCCGTGGGGTCAGGTGTACAACAGCGACAAGGCGCAGTGCATCAATGACACGACGGACACGAGAATCTGGCCAGAGCCCGTGATGAATGTGACCTTTGACAACAGCAGCACGCAGCCGGTGAACATCTTCAAGCAGTTTGCGGTGCAGAGCTTCAGGCCCTGCCCCAAGATGTTCTCCCTGCAGCCGGAGATCAACGAATTCGACGAGTATCTGCTGTTCCAGAATGGCTCAATGCTCCGCCTCGACGATCATCTGTACATCAACAAGAGCGAGTTCTGTCTGGTGGTGTCCTATGTGAACCAAACGGATCTCTACTACAGTCTCAATCCAGCCAACTGTGATGGAGACGGGGAGCAGACCACCGTGAAGATCATCAATGCGTACGGTATGGATGATCCTTTGATTCTTTGATAAAGTTTCCCACTAAACCTTTCCCTTTCTCCTGCAGCCATGCTGTTCTCCGTGCCCTTTATGATGCTCACCATTGCCGTGTATTTGCTGATACCCGAGCTGAGGAATCAGCATGGAAAGAGTCTCGTGTGCTACCTCATCGGTCTGGCCAGTGGCTACACGGCGCTGTGCTGCATTCTGCTCATGAAGAACCTCGATCCGGAAGGTGTCTCCTGCAAGGTGATTGGATACACGGCCTACTTCTGCTTCATGTCTGCCTTCTTCTGGCTGAATGTCATCAGCTTTGATTTGTGGCACAATTTCCGCGGCACACGCGGCATCAATCGGTTCCAGGAGAAGAAGCGGTTCCTCTTCTACTCGCTGTACTCCTGGGGAGCGGCCTCAATGTTCCTGGTCTTCACGTGGATCGCGCAGGAGCACACCGACTGGCCGTCGCACCTCAAGCCGGGCATCGGCGCTGGCGAATACTGCTGGCTGGACATGCGCAATTGGTCGGGCATGATCTACTTCTTTACGCCCATTCTGGCCATCATTGTGGCCAACACGGTGATGTTTGTGATGACCTCCGTCAAGATCCATGGCGTGCAGCGGGAGATGGCGCGGATAATTGCCCGCGAGGATAGCACCAAGAATCTGCGCACCGAAAAGGACAAGTAAGTATCCTTTCAAGATTCGGCTTTTCCTTCCATTCAACTCCACCTAAAGTGCACGTCGTGTCCTGCTTCGCCTTAGGTTCGGACTCTTCCTGCGGCTCTTCATCATCATGGGAGTCACCTGGTCCTCGGAGATCATCTCTTACTTTGTGGGCAACGACAAGAAGTGGTCGAAGATCTTCTACATCTCGGATCTGTGCAATGCCATGCAGGGCTTCCTCATATTTATGCTGTTTGTGATGAAGAAGAAGGTCAAGCACTTGATAACCAACAGGTGAGTGTCCGTGGCTGTCCTCTCCTGTTCAGTGTCTTCCATTTTGTTTCCACTTAGGAAATCGTCCTTTGACCAAAGCCTAAAGCCCCTCTGTAATCTCACCCGTGTGCCCCGTTCTGTATGTGTTCCACTTGTGTCTCTCTCTCTCCATCCGTTTTTTACCTCTCATTATCCGTACTCCCAACCCACCACCAGAACGATACGCGTGCGCAGTCTGCGACAAACAGAGACCAACACAACAATGGCCGGCAGCAATTTCTCGGTGCGGCAGCGATTCCTGGACGCCTCCAGCCACATACGCCGGCTGGTCGTGATCCGGAATGCCTTCGCAAATGCCACCTCAACCGCCAGTGGTGTTCACTCCCATGCGGTATAGTGTGGGCACCATCGATGACAGTAAGCAGCGTCTCGTCTCCGTCACGTCTCTCTGCTCGAATGTTGTGGCGCCAAAGTGCACTAACCACGCACCAAATCCAACCCTCCATGCATGCACCTCGTAGATAGATAGTTGGAAATGACATGTTTAGTTAGTCGCTGCAGAATTCTAATCTAAAATGATGCAATCATCTTTATATCTCCCCTGTCCAGACCGCTTTCGATATTGCTTAACCACAAGTTCAACAGCTACAAGAACAGAAACAAAAACAGCTACAGCCTCAAACATCAGACTAACACCAGTCCCAACAACACAGAACCATCCAAACATGAACCCAATGCTACTTTTACTGCCACATGAGGCAGCAATGAGCAATCAGCCACCAAAAACGAACAAAAATATCCACTAAAAGACTTGCCAAATGTAGCTCTAACAACCAACAAACAACAACAAAAATGTAACCTCTGTTTGCATCTATAATGTGTGTCCTATAATCTATATGTAAATCCGTCCTTCAATCATCCACCCATCGATCTGTACCCACCGAAGACTGCGGAAGCCAACGCCATCGAATGGCTCGACATCCACCAATTCAACGTCCATCAGCTCGGATGCGAATGGACTGCCAGGAAAGCTGCGCATGAAGGCAGCCAATGTAAATGCGACTCCAAGTCCTGGGCCAAAGATTGGCCTGTAGAAATATACAAAAATAAAAATAAAAATATATATTCCAAGGTAAAGCCGTAGAGCCTTAAAAAGGATTTGGGAAATGACTAACCAAAGACAAACAACTAATGGAACTCTCTCTCCTTCCCCTCTGACTAACCGTTTAATCAAGCGTTTTGCTTTATTCGTACATTATTCAATCGGTGATGGTATTCTGTGATCTATTCTCTAATCTCGTGTGTGTGTCTATGTGTCTGCTTCTGGCTATCTGCCCTCTAACAATTAGCACACCTCCATTAACCCGTCTAATCAGTCTTTTTTTCACCATTATTTACTCCTCGCTGCCCACCCAATGGACGTCATAGATGCTCGAGTGTTCGCGATGGCAGCACTCAGCGTCAGAGCCAATACTCCACCAAGACCACATCGAGCAGCGTCGCCAATCTGTCGCTGCAGGAGAAGCCCTCGGTGGAGAAGCCCCTGATGATTAGCCAATCATCCAGTGGGGATCATCAGCGCACGACCAGCTTTCGCTGAGAATCAGACTCCCATGGGGCTGGACTCGTGTCAAGCATCATCGAATAGTTATATCTGGGGATAACGTCAGCCAGAGCAGCAGCAGCCGCAGCCATATATTCAGATTGTACCCTGATCTTTATGAAAAGACATTAATATATAAGAGGAACACAAAAGTCCTCCCCATCAAACCACACTCTCTCTCCCCCTCTATATACATTATACATATATACATAGATATATGTATAAATGTGTCTGGCAGATCAAGAAAATTACAACAGAAGAATGCGAACAACCTGATAACTTTAAGTGTAAGAAAGAGCACCGCTTCGAAGCGCCATATCTAGTATTTATGTATTTGAAATGAAATTATTGTCGTCTCCAGAGATCACTGTACTTCTCCGCCTCTTTTAGCTGTAAGTCACACATACATACAAACATACTAAAGTATATCGATGTGCCGTGATGAAATTAAGATTTGTATTCATTCGTCTTTTCGCATTTACGTACGTACCATACCACGCTCCATATCTATATAGTCTACGAGTACTACTTCTATTTGGTATAATAAAAAACCTAAACACACACGAATAAAGCCAAAGATAAAACTGAACGATCTGCCCGAGTTTCTGGGGTTTTCACTTGGGTTTGGGCAGAGAAATAAAACCAAATTAGTCACTGATCTTGCGTTTTTTATTTATTTATTTTACCATTATAAACGATTATTCAACTCCAGCTTCAGCGAGGAACCACGAAGCGAACGTTTTTACATGTCCACTCCACAGACATGTAATTGTGAACGAGCTTACTTATTGGTACAGCAACATTTCAGTCAAATTTCCCTGCGCTAACGAAGAAATTCACCTTCTGTACCAACGATCTTTTTCCCACACAAAAGCTTTCCAAAACCGTAGACAAGACAACCACCACAAGCCACCAACAGTGTTGAGTTTTGTTGGGTTGTTGTCTTGGCCAAGAAGCACCCGTCAAGAAAATGAAATGAATTTTGAATGAAAAGAGCCCGTCGCACCCGGTTGAGATTCGTTTCGCTGATCGCTCGCTCGCGGGGAGGTGGGTTGGGGGACAGGTGCTCCGAGACTGGTCTGACTGCGGTGCTGCGCTCCCCCAACAATCGAGCGACTGCTTGTGGTCTGGTCTGTACGGGTTTTGGGTCTTGCTAATCAGTTAGTCTGTTTTTTATTCTTGGCCAGCATGGAGCTGCTGCCTTGTCGCGCTCCTCGTCGTCGTCGTTGCGGTTGCCGGTTTGTCGTTTACTAAATAGAGACAGAGAGACACACAGACTGAGAGTGAGTGAGAGAGAGTTGTTAGTTGTTCTTTTTGGGGCTCGTGTATTGTCGCAATCGCAGCCGTTTTTAGACCTACGCCATCAAAGTCGCACGGCGAGCAGCGCGCGTCTCTCGTCGTCGTTTTGTCATTTTGGAATCCGATTGTTGTTGATTTTCCTCATATGTTTTGTTGTTTTTATTTTGGCTCTGGTTTTGCGTGTGCGTGAGTTGATTGTGGTGTGCCTTGCATAAAACTCAGAACAGAACAGAACAGAACAGAGTAGCGATCGCCACTCGCTTCGTTTTGTTTGTTTAATTGTGACGTCAGATCCGCACAGCAGAACAATAATCTCTCCTTCGAGCCCAAGCACAATGTCTTTATCCCTGATCCCCACACTGGTGATGCTGGTGCTGGTGCTTGCAGCACAGCAATCCCTTTCCGCGGAGATCATTCCCTCTGTCACGAATCCCTGTGCCTATGCGGATACCGTAAACATCACGGACGGACTTCGACTGAAGGATGGCTCCTACTCCTACGCGGGAGTGGTTGTTCCACCACATCTGCTGGCGGAGTACCACTTCAAGGTGATCGATGGCGTGGAGTATCGTGCCCCAAAGCATCTGCGCGGCTGCGTCTGTCTGCTGAAGCCCTGCGTCAGCTTCTGCTGTCCCCGCGGACTGGTGTTCGATGTTAAGGGCTGGAATTGCACGGCGCCACTGCAGGAACGGCAGATCACGCACGTGGAGCTGACCTACGGCAACCGGACGGTGGATCAGGTGCGCATAAACGATCGATTTGTGGTGCGCACGGAGCTGGGCTGCCGCAACAAGTTTGTGGACAAGAAGCACGAGAGCTTCTGGCAGTGGGATCTCTTCGAGAATGGATCGCTGTTGCGGGACAATCGACTGTGGAGCACGGACGAGTATTGCTTCAGTCCGCTGCAGCACAAGGCCGAGGAATGGGAATTGACGCCCCTGAGCTGTGAGCGCTTTCAGACCGGCTATCGAGTGTGGATCTATGCGATATGTGAGTGGGGATACCAGAGAACTTTTATTACTCAACCTAATTCCCTTTCCTTTTAGGCAGCATCATTGCCATATTGATCAATATATTCATCCTCGCCCTCCTCGGTTCGGTGCGTGATGCCCGCAAGAGTCACTACGGACAGGTGATCATCTACTATCTGCTCTCCATGATTGTGGGCTACTCGCTGCTCGTCTACTTGGCCCTCAAGAATCCCATGAAACTCTCCCATGTGGCGTGCAGAAATATTGGTTAGCATTTCTTTATCTTAATACTTTCTTTGGATCTTAATCCCTGGTGTTATCTCTCAGGTTTACTGGCCTACTTCTGCATCATGCTGTCATTTGTCTTTCTGGCCATTTGTAGCTTTGATTTCCTGCAAAAGTTCCGCTTGAAGCCCTGCAAGAATTGGCTACGCAGATTGTCCTATTTCCTGGCTGTGGTGCTGGTTGTGGGCCTACGATTTCTGGTTTCCTTTGCCCAGGACTCCAACCTGCCCAAGCACTATAAGCCGGGCATTGGCGAGGACTATTGCTGGTTCGATGGTGAGTAAAAGTTTGACCCTCCTTGATTAAGTAACACTTGTGATTCTCTCTGCTCTTCTTTCAGTGCGCCTCTGGGGCATTCTCATCTACTATTATGCACCCATTGTCCTACTGCTGATCTTCAGTGTTGTCTGCTGCCTGAAGGCCTACTTTTCCATCTACAAACTGCCAGCAGACACACAATATATCCTGGGCACACAGCTGCGCATCGTCAAGACTCAGTGAGACTAACAGTGAGATTAACTAAAAACTTCAACTAGAAACTCATCCTTTTCCCTTGCTATTTTTCCTTACAGTTTCTATGCATTTTGTGCCTATTTGGTGGGCGTCTTTGCCGTCTGGCTGCGTGAGATTGTGGTCTATATAATGGCACGTGTGAGGGAGCATTTCTTCATCATTGACTTCTGGAGTGGCATTTGCATCTTGGGTCTGGCCATAGCTGGGTTCATTCTGCTGCTGGGCAAGAATCTGCATGTTAAATCCTGGTGGGCCATTAATGTGTAAGTTACGGATCTAAGATCTAGCCAAGAAATATTTTCCATGTCTGTCAAATCTTTCTCTTTCCATAGGGAGTCCAGTCAAACCGATTTGAGTGTGATTAATGCACGCGTCTACAACTTTAATGAAAAGGGAGATCTGAAATCTTCAGGTGAGCAGAGACAAATTCCTATCTGTTCTCGTTTCAATCTACAAATCTTTAACTTGAACTTTGCAGATTCTCCCTATCAGCCAACGGTGACATCATTATAGACGGAAGAGAGACTGAGAGAGATTGAATGATGATGATTGCTCATCTGCGTATGAACTCTGGTATTCACTTAGCTTATGATTCATTTTGGTGCCACACCACACACACACACACACACACACACACAAACTCACACACTAATGTGTGATTATATCTACGGTGCATATATCCGTACATTTCTAGGAACTAATTGACTTAAGACTTTTGTTGAATAAACTCGAAATTGTGTAACATTTGGAAGAGGCTTTTATGAGGTTGTTCGATGAAGATTTGAATCGATTTATGGCTAAGCCAAATTTAATTTGAATTTTGAGAGTGATCTTCTATTGTTCTACCTTAAGAATCCTTCCGTACTAAAGTGGCTCATCCTTCTCTGAGCCTGCTGCTATCAGTTTCTATTTCCCTTGTCAAACAACTTCTTCTGTGGCCAAATTTCGTTATAGACCCAACCAAAAAAAAGAGGACAAATTGTATTAGCAGCTCCACAAACAAAAGGACAAATCGTAAACTACACCCCAAATCGTGCTGTCCACTCACACAGAGCTGGGGCTGGGGCTGGGGCTGCTTTGACTTCTGCCTCGCTGACAGGGGGAGGCAGTTTCGAAGGGTTGGATTAGCCGCCAGACCCAAGTGGCACGCAACAAATGTTACATTAATGACGCAATTGAGAACCGTTATCCCTGGCCCTATCCTTCTGTCCATCTATCCGTATCTGTATCTGTCTCTCTATTTGTATCTGTATCTGTTGCATTATCTACGTCTATGTCCATGTCTACTGAGTCTAAGGCCTGCTACTTTCAGCGAAAAGTTGTGCTCTCTCTCTTAGCCAGGTTAAATGTCTCTGAAACAAGACGAACTGTGGAGACTCTGCTAGAAATTTTAGAGCATTTACTGGTCTTGGAAGATTTTAAGAAATGCATCTGATTAAGGGAATTTATTTAGGGATAGTTCAAAGTAGAAGATAGAAAAATTCTTTAGTAAAGTAAAGTTAAAATCAAAAGGTGGATCATCTGAAGATTTATCCCACATAGAACCTTTTTTTTTGTAGTTATTTTCTCAGTTATCTTTAAAGAAATTCCACTCCCATTGGCACTAACAATCTCTTTTACCCAATTACAGAGCATTCCCCTAGCCTTTACATGTTCTCCGTGTCTCTACGCTTTTCTCTAGTCTGCGTTTTTCCCCCATTTTCCTGCTGTAAACAAAGCGCCTCAAAGTGGGTGTGGGCCACAGGCTGGCACCTCATCCCCCTTGTCCCCCCCCACCAGAAGCAACGACCTCACCTCATCGTCTGGATGTTCGATTCCATGCCGCGCACTCATTCGCTGTGGAATTCATTCCAAAATATTCAGTCGAAGTTCAGCCTGCGGCAGGTGCAGATGAAAGATCGATCCGTACAGTTCAGTTCAGTTCAGTTCACTCAATTAACCGTTTGTGCAGCACCACCAACACCACCCCCTCCACCACTGGTACACACGTCATCGCTTTGCTGCATTATTTATCCATATTCTATATTCTACAAATATTCGACAAATATTCTGCTTGCGGTTCGTTTATTCGAATCAAATCGATTGGGAAACCAAAACGCTGCGGAGGTAAACACACGAATAAATTCAAAGCCGTGGGGTAAACAAAAACAAAGAAAGCGGCCAGCACCAGAAAGACGTTCCCGAAAGATCAGCAGCCAGAGAGGAGAATGTCTCCACAGATGGCGCCGTTGTCGTCGCTCCTCCTCCTGGTGGGAGCTGCCTGGAGCTACCCGGAGGAGATGCGCTATCCCTGCGCCTTCATAGACACTGCCAACATCACGGGCAGCTTCGGCATGGATGGTTCGTATGTCCACAACTGGACGGTGATTCCCCGCAACCTGGTGGCCGCCTACGACTTTGTCATCGAGAATGGCATCCGAGTGCCGGCGCCCAAGCACCTGCGCGGCTGTGTATGCAAACTGAAGCCCTGTGTTCGCTTCTGCTGCCCTGAGGGGGAGATCTACGATCTGGAGAGCAGACAATGCCTGGCACCATCAATCGATAGTCTGCCTCCTCCGCGCCACAGCCACATGGAGGTGCAGCTGGCAAATGGCAGCCTGAAGGACCTAGAACTACGCTCTCGCTTCAGCATCTATGTGGGTACGCCGTGTGAGCACATGAAACCAGTGACAAAAGTCTCGGAATATGTCCATTGGACACTGCATGAGGTGAGTTGATGATTCTCCACACTCTTTTGTGGGTTCTTCTTATTATTTATATCTCTTTCAGAATGGTACCATTGCCCATCGTGGTCACATATTTTCCAAACACTATTGCTACACGCCTCTCCTCCAGCACAATGCTGCCTCATCTCCATCCTCCTCTTGGGACTGGCAGCCTTTGGTCTGTGCTCCCGAGAAGCTGCACTTTGTGCTGGGCGTTCGCGAGTGGACCTACGCCATATGTGAGTGCCTCCTCCCTCCACAAATATGTTTCCAATATAATTCTTTGCTCATAAAAATGATTGTTTGAATAACAAAAAGTGAATTGCTTGTGGCGATTGATAGATTAATTGTTCCACCCAAAACAGAACAGATCCTAAATCTCTTTCTCTTTCTCGCTCTCTTCCACTTTCTCTCTCGCGCAGGCCTCTTGATATCCATTATTTCGATGATCATTGTGCTGGTGGTGTATCTGATGTGCTCGGAGATGCGCAACAGTTTCTATGGTGTGGCCATCAAGGCCTACACCATCTGCCTGATACTGGGCTATGCTCTGCTCGGTTACCTCACACTCCACAATCCCGCAACACTCTCCAAAGCGGCATGCCGCATTATACGTAAGAAAGGTCTATCATATGTCCCCCAATCACTGACTAGCTTCCCTTTCGCATCTTTAGCTAGCTTAACCCTCATGTATCTGGTGCTGTCCTTCTACATCCTGAGCTTTGTTTCCTTTAAACTGTATCTGAGCTTCCATGGCGTGGTCTTTACGAAGCTCATGTTCTGGCTGATGTTCACGCCGATCGTGCTGATTGCCATCGGTTGGTCCGTCTTTGTGGCCTTCAGTCGTTATGGCAATCGATTGGTATTTGGCGGCGACACTTGCTGGTTCGATCGTGAGTTCAGGGTTACCCTTTACACCCCATAGATCTTTGATCATTCTTTATGTTCCAGCTCGCAATTGGAGCATTATGGTGTATCTTTTTGCACCTGTCTTTGTGGCCTGTGCCATCAGTGGTTTCTTTTATATCCTCACTCTCATTTACATCAGCGAACAGCCTGTCATCGAGACGGAAAAGAGCTTCGAGTCGATCGAGAAGAACCGCTTCAAGTCCTTCTGGAAGTACTTTGGTTACACGGCCCTCGTGTGGCTCGTCTGCGTCTGCTCCTTTGCCTTCAACTACTACCGCGGGGAGCGTTCCCTCCACAACTATGCCGTTTGCTTCTGCATGGCCTTCCATGGCTTTGCGGCACTCTACGCGCTGATTGGTAAGAATCAGCAGATTCAGAACTTCCTGCGACGCATCGATAAGTGAGTAAAAAGTCTACCAATTCCCACAAATTCTGATAATTCTTTCCCTTAGCGATGAGGATACGTGCGAGAACTCTGTACCTTTGTCAAGTTTTTGAAGGGGCATCGGAAACCCATTGGAATTGTATTATTAGTATTGGTATTGCTGTTCGTATACCCAATAAATGTTATTAAAACCCCTCAGCACAGTTTTGTGGTCACTGCTACAGTTTTGTCACAACTATTGGTCGTGTTCGCAACCTCTACGGAATTAGGTGGCTGTCAGCCAAGACTCAACCGCGTAGCTCTGACTTAGTTCAGCAAATGGCCAGCAGACAACACATGGAGGATATGGCGCCACTGCAAGCAAGTCCTGACAAATGTAAAAACCCAAACCTAAATACATTCGTTGCATACTTTTGGGTGTACATGTAAGATTCGACGTTCAAATATTTCTCTAGCTCTAGAGCAGATATGGCTAGAAATAGATATTTTATGGGAATTGGCAAGCGCTTCCCTAACACACATCTGATACCCAACAAACAGTTCTACGTCCATGTGCAACAATCTATCCCTATTTATCCCCGAAAATCCACACAAAATGGATCTAGTATACCGCTTTGGTTTCGTTTATACAAAGCCCCGTCCGTCTCGTCTCTTCTTCCACTTGCAACAATTTCCAATTTGTTGCTTCCTCTGCTTAGGCGGCAGGCATCCAATTTAAGAGTCCCTTCAAACATGCAACAAAAGCAACCTGAAACTCTCCTCCTCAGCCGCTCGTCGCACAACAATATCCCACGTAAATAACGTAATTTACACAACAAAACAAACTGTGGAGGCAAACGGTGCGGTGTGGTGAGGGCTGATGCGCCGCGGCCGGTAGTACCACAAAATCCAATCCGGGAATCCACTCAAAACCTGCAACCTGACCACCCCACCAACCCAACCCAACCCACTCTTTCTCTCTAGCAACCCATGGACCGTGGTCGAGTGTCCCTTCTGTTCTGCTCCCCAACCCCCCGTCGCTACATCGTTTTCTAGCGCTATATAATAAGTGCGCGCCGATTTTGTTTGACATCAGAGGTCAATGGCCGCGAAAGAGACAGACACAGCGCTAGCGAGAGAGCCAGAGAGAGAGAGAGAGAGAGAGTGCCACAAGGGAGCACAGCCGAAGAGCTACTTGCATCCTTGCAACACAGCCACACACACACACACACACACACACGCATGCTGCAGCCTCCCATCCCATACCGACCCGACTGCCTCTTTCAGCTTCGTTTTGGCTGTCAAGCGCAAGGAATCAAGTGGAAAGTGAAACGAGAGCCATGCTGCCCCGCTGCTCCATCATCGCCTCACCTCCTGCCTTCGAGGCTGTGGTGCTCTTTTGATGTGGCCTCGCCCAATGCGACTCCTGTGGGCTGGCTGAGGGATGCGGAGAAGAGATCCCGAGCCTGGTCGTTGCTTCGGGTTTCGTTCCTTTTTGGGTTGTGTTCTGCTCTTTTTCTGGCTGGGCGTACAGCAGAGCAGCATTCGCAGCTCGCGTGCCGGCAAATGGATACACACACACAGCAAAACGAGAGAGAGAACTACAGTTAGAGGGAGAGAGGGACAGAGATGGGGACATATACTATATACATCTCTGTGGATCGATAAAACGTAGTAAAAATGCTCGTAGTAATGGAAGCTGGAAGGATGCTGGAGCCCGGCATCCATTGTACATATACAGAACAGAAACTGCAGCATAAACATAGCCTCAACATAAGGGGGCGCAATGGTCAGAGGGGGCAGGCAGAGTCAGCATCAGGCAGCATCGTCCTGACGTGCGCACTGGAAATCCCATGAAGGTAGGACATGTTTGGCGCGTTTTTCCCATAGTATTCGGTATTCGGTATTCAGTATTCAGTATTCAATATTCGTGTTTGTTTATGTGCAAAATGCGAGTACGAATACGTAAACGAATGGCGGATGGCGGATGGCGGATGGCGGATGCAGGCAAAATATGCTACACACATGCATTGAGCATTGAGCATACAGGATAGAAGGGGGTAGAGCTGACTCCTCATTTAGTTAAAGAAATTTTGCCACCAAAACCGCGCCCCATTGCCACGCTTCCACCCACTCAAGCCAGGCAACAGGGGCCTAACCCCCTACTATTATCCAACCATTCTATGGATAGATTCTCGCTGCTTCCCTGGTTGTTTCTGCAGCGTACCCGGAGAATGGAGAACGGAGAACCCAAACATGAAAATTAATTACCAAATGACTTTTTGCTTTTTAATGGCCGTCGATGGCAGTTAAAGGATATGGGATATTAGACAAGCCATTAAATGGCTAACTGGCTGTGGAGACACACACACAGAGAGAGAGACACACGGAGCCACGCCCCTAAAACATCATCATATATGCATGCATATAGGAGGAATATGGGAGGGTAGAGTAGATATATGTAAAACGTATCTATGATGATGGCTTCTGCTTTGATGACAGGATAAATATAAAGGTGGGGAGTGAAGTGGAGTGACACTCGTGAGTGAATTGACAGGGGGGGAGCAGCAGGAGGTTATTACCAATATTGGAAATTTCTAATTAACATTGAGAAAACGTTTAGAGCAGCGTTTCGTTGAAGGGATTTTACTGGGGGGTTTTTGAACGCTGATGACTTTTGGGCGAATTTAATAGTATTTAAGGACTGATTATGTGACATTTTGGGTTACAGTTTCGATGCGTTTGGGTTTATTCTTATTATTTAAACACCTTTTATGGAATAAGTTACAGTTACGGTAGGAAATGTTTTAAAATCCATTATAAAGAATATTTAAACCCGACTTACATGGCCTTTTCCCCAAGAACCTCTTTCCATCGGAAGTCTCACCAGCTCCTCCTCCTCCACAATGCGCATTTCCGGTCACATTCTTGCTCCTACACCCTCCCACCCGCTAATGACCTCTCTTCTTGGCAGCGACTCTTGTGCCATATACTCCCAACAGTCCAACAATACTTTACACACAGAGCACGTAAAGCAAATCAAATACAATAAATAACTTTTAATTCAACATTTTCTAGAAATTTACCATCCAAAGAATAATTTATGTCCATAAATGTCCAACGACAAGCAATTGACCAATATTACCCCACCCCCCCCCTTGTCACACCCTAAACAACAAATATTTGTGGCATTATAATTTATGAATTAACGAAACAAGGAAAAATTAGTAGAAAAAAAATTCAAAAAGCGATGGAAAAAATGATAAATTAAAACTGAAAACCGAAAAAAACCAGTGAAAAAAGCAATCTAACGGTGAGCAAATGAAAGAGGGAGGTAGAGTGTGTGAAAGAGATGGAAGGCGAAAGGGAATGAAAGGGAAGGGGGAGGGCTTGAGTAGGGAGCACCATCATAAATTCATTGATGGAAACGCAAACAAAAGAGCCCCCCGCCCCCCGAAAAAAAAACTATTTCTTGCTGGTTTTTTCTTGATTTTTCCAGGGTGGGGAAATCGCTGTGAGGTAGTGGAACTAATAGTAAAAGGAAAGGGGCTGGGGAGTTGCATGCCACACACCAAAACTTTATAGTTGAAACTCTCTATAGAGAGAGAAAAAAAAGAGTTTCGATTAGAGGTTTGATTTCTATTCACTGAACGGGCGCTACCTCTAACCACTGGGAGCTAGCAGTTCGGGGGGCAGTGACAGTGGCACCTCCTGCTTCCCCAGCCCCTTGTGCTTCGGGGCATACCATACGCGTGTGCTCTCGTTTCTCACCTGCAATGACACCTTTTTTTTTGGTCGCTTGTAATAATCATGAAATTTTTTATTATCACTCGTTTCCCCCTCTTCACACCCCTCACCATTTTCTCGTATTTCGTTTTCTTTTCTTTTGGCTTGTTTTTGGTTTTGGTTTCCCTTCGAGTTATGTTCGTTGTTGTCTGACTTTGCGTTTGTTTGTTGTGTGTGTCGCCGCCACCTCTTGAGATTTATTTCGTGCGCAGCTCGAGAAATGTTTCTTTCGTTTGTTCAATTTACACAACGGAGTTTGGGAGCTTGGAGCTGGGAGCCAAAAGCAATCTTTCCTACTCACTCATTGACTTTTGTCACTTTTGGGGTACTCGGAGGGGGTCTTTCGTATGAGTATTCCCTATAATTATAATTATAAGGTGAGCGATAAGGTAGGGCAATCATTGGAGTTCATTGATTACCTATTGACGGGGCAGAGTTTAATGGAAAGTCACCCAAACATCGTCTTTTCCGGAAGATTATTCCTTAAATTTGTGCCTTAAAATGTCTTTTATTGTCTAGATCATCGTAAATATCTTTTTTTTTTTGAGTTGGTACCTCGAAAATAACTCCCTGAGATCCCTTTTAGATCAGTCTCAAGGAAATACTCCCCAGGGTCGTCTTTTCTGCTAGTTTTTTAAGCAATAATTTCTTCTTAGACTCTTTACCGACAAAAACAATCGCTTTGTACGATCTTCCCATGGATCTTAACCTCATCTCAGCTGACTTATTGAAACGCTCTTCAGTACTACTTACAGTACTTGTGTCTCTTGAGTCTCTGCCCACCATCGATCGATTACCACAGCGATCACCCCAAAAAAATTGTAGAGCATCCGCATGGGGGCAGCACACTCGAGCAGCGCTGGACTGTAGCACTGGAGGTCTCTTGTGTGGCAAGCGGCACGTGTAAATGCTTAACATAGTTTTTCGGGGTTTCTTTTTCGGAAGCTTTCGTTTTGCTTTCTACGGACAATGGGCGCCCCCCATAATCGTTTCAACGCGTTGATACAGAATTACGAGAGCAATTAAAGGTAACACACAGAAAAGAGAAGACAGAAAGATGAAGGGAAGCAGCAAAAGAGAAGAAGTGGAGCTATCGAAGAGTAGAATATCATTTGAGATGGAGAAACCAAAGCACATTCAATGGGGGGGAGCTGGCTGCCATCGTATCATTGATCTCTTGTCCCCCTTGGAAGCACAGAAGACGAGGGGTAGTCCATAGAGCGGAGATAGGCACACACAAAGATCATCGGTTAGCGTTTGTTCCACGCTCAATTAACGGACATAAAGCTGACAAACTGGCGCTGATGTGGCAAAATGAATCGCAGCATTCCTTGCAACCTTCCCGAGGAGCTCCCAAATCCCACAACAGCCTCTCCACAGTGCGCCTCCACGCGACTCGTTCGCGACGACTCCAGTGGGATCTTCATTCCCATGCAACAATGTTGCAGCAGAGCAGTGCCGCATATCGTGCACACATATCAGGGAAAACAACAGCAAAGACAACAAACGACATCGCTGCGGCATGAGTGTGTGCGTTGTTTTTTTTTTTGTGTGCTTTGGGTGAAGTATACAGGGTAATGTGGGGTATGCTAAGGCTTAAGGGAGAAGGCAAGAACTAACTCCCTCGGCATAAACGGAAGACCCAAGGGATCAGAGACACTTAGGGCTGTACGCTCCTCCATCTTTCAGTCGGGAGTAGAACAACTTTACAGAATCATCCCTTGCATTACTCTTTCCTCTTTTACACTCTTTCTTTTAGGGTATCACCTAGTCCAGCACTTACTCTGCTTCTGCCTCGCCTTGGTCTCCTTTAAATGCCTTAACCCCCCGACGACGATCGCTGGTGGAACTCCTGCGCCTGACGAACGTTTTTCTGCGGCTCTGTTGGCGGGTCAACAACTGAAGGGAAGAAAAGAGAGAGGGGGAGCAGAGAGGCGGCAGAAAAAGAGGAGCAGCTGAAATGAGGAGCTGTAGGAGGAGCACAAAAAGGCGGACAGGCAGGCAGGCCAGGCCTGCTTTATGGACATGTTCCTGGTGCTGGTGGAGTTGAGCTGCACGCTGCACGCTGCACGTTGCAAGCTGGTGCTGGTGCTGAGAAGCAGCTTACTGGATCTCGTGCCGAAGCTGGTGTTTGTGGTGCCTGTTGCTGAGGGTGCTGGATGGGGTGCCGGTGAGCCCATTAAGTCAAATGATGGGCAGCCGTCCAAAACTTTGGCTTGTGGCAACAATGTTGCCACAACAAGACAGGCACCGGCAACAACGACAACGTGCAACGGCAACAGCAGCGTCGGCACATTAATGAAGTGATTTGCACTTTTTACCGGCTCCTTTTTGACCACACAACAACACCGGCACCGGCCAGGACGGACACAAATGGAGACGAAGGCGGAGTGCCGCCTCCCTCACTCACGCCTCACGCCTCTTCGTTGTGTAACACATTTCCAGGAACAATCCAATCCACAGAGTTCGCAATATCCCCTTCGAGAGTCTCTCTGGTGGGTGAGGAGATTTATGACAGGCCGCCGTGGATCATCATGTCACTTGTCTCAGGAGTCGGGAAAGATCAACAGAAAGAAAGAGAGAGAGAACAGTGAGAGGAGTGTGAGGGGAGAGTGAGATTTGCATGGCTAATTGAGATCACATCTGAGAGGTGAAAGGATGCCATCGAATGAGTCTCTGTATCGAGAGAGTAGCGGAAAAGATCGTGCTACGGTCTTCGATTTGACGATCCTCTTTCATGGGAGATCATTCTTTTGGGAAAGTAATCGTGATTCTTGAATGAGCAAAGATCTAGCCGTCTAGCAAGTGGAAAGTGTTACTGATCCTCACCAAATAAAGGCTTTAACTGAGTGCTAAAACTGTGTATGATCCATTGATCATTGTTGGTCCTCTCTGATCATTCATTTGGGGAAATCCTACCATAGAGATTCGAGAGTTACAGTTTATTCCGCAGCCTGAACTATTTGCTCAGTCAATGGGGGGATGGGGATGGGGATCGTGATCGATGCTTGATCTATTGCACTCTGGGGCTTCCACTCCACTCATTGTTCTGGCCTCGAGCACACGATTCTTGTGCCAAGCCACGATTCTTCCTGGCAGGCTCCAGCTAGCAGCTTCTGTCATCAGCAGACCGAAACCAAAGCAGAGGATACAAAAATGTGCGCATAATTCACATACATTTTTCAATGCAGCAGAAATCCCTCTCGCTTGATGCCTGCTGCGTCTTCTCACTGGCCAAGTGGACATTGACCGTCTGCCTCAGAGTCAACGATCTTCAAACGTGTCAACATTAAAAATAGCAACCAAATGCTCTAACGTCTGTGTGCCCCAGCTCCCACCGTTCCCCCACAGACCAAAGCCAGCCAGAGAGATATGCAGACGTGCAGACGTTCGCAAAATGCCAAACCAAACGGAGAGAAGAGACCAAAGACACAATCGAGGCTACAACAACGATCAGGCACCAGCAGCACTAAGCAACACAAAAAAAAGAGGGGCAAACGAGAATGCATAGAGGGAGAGAGACAGTACAGATGATCGACAGGCAGGTTACCGTGGAGTTTGCGTGGAATGCTAAGAGTAAGGTTAAGGGAACAGCAGACTGTAGAAAGAACAGGAGATGTTTTTATTTAGATACAATTTGTCTGAGGAATCATATCCAGGAGAGTTTTTAACGCAATTCCAGTGATTATTCTGACATCTATGAACCCAAATCTCTTATTGGGGAACTGCACAAGTGATTCATTTATGCAAAAAGTCTCCGCATGGAGTACCATATACACCCTTCGTCAAGCTCACAACCCATGTTAAGGGGTATACCAAAAAACAACAGGATGTTTGGCGGTTGGCGGCGCTATCAACGAAATTCCAGCATTTGATCGGCGACGAAGACAGAGCAGGAGGTCGCAGACGAAGCAAAAGACGAGCTGTGGAGGTCGCAGCGGCAGAAGACGAGGAGGAGTCGTCGATGGGCCAGAGGATAGTCAGTGGATGGCAGCAGGGGATAGGGGGGATGAGGCAGGGTGCACACACAGTGAAGATCGCAGACAAAATGCAAAGAATCAAAAATTATATACACATGTTGGAACACAGCGAAAAACACACAGAGCGAGGGCTGGGCTGGGTCTCGGGGAGACTTGTGGCTGACAAAGCCATTAATTACTGATTGCCGATACTCGCGAGTCGCGACGCGACGCTCAATGAAAGTTTCGCCAGACAGACACACACACACAAGAGATGCAGAAGATCAGGGGATCGTCGTGTGCAGCAGTTTCTGTGAAAAATAATAAAAATAAAAGACAACCGAGTGGCAAAGGAGGAAGACGACACCCGCAGACATGGCGCTAAGCGAAGCAGAAAAAAAAATAACACTGCAGAAGAGGCATAAATCACTTTATGGATTGGTCTGGGTCTCCGATCTGATCCACACTCAACCTCTGGTTACACTCCCTCTCTGCGCTCTGCTCACTCCTCTCCCTGTGCTGCAGTTTTTGACCGTTATGACTTCCGCTGCCACAACGAGCAGAAGTGATCGAGCTTCGGTGGGGGGGCCACGAACCGAAGCCAAAGACGAAGTCCAAGTCCAGTCGTAGCTTTGTTGGTTTTTGGTTTTGCTTTCGCTTTCTGCTGCTCTCCCCCTCCGCCGGCTCTTAATAAATTCATTTATAAAGCAAAACATAATGCACAAACAAACACCGAGAGATCCGACAGCTCACCCCCCACTGCCCACTGCATGGAGCGGTGGTGTATATTCGATATGCATTGTCCTTGAACGTTTAGTCGAAATTTATGGAATACATTGAACTCCAGCCACTAAATTAGTCAGTTAAGGCACACGAAACAACCCAAAAAGCAAAAGCAAAAGGAACGCCAAGAAAAAGAATAAGAATACGAATAAGCATAAGCAAAAGAAGGCGAAAAAAACATGACAAAAGTTTTGCCGCTTTCGGCGCATTAACAAAAATTCACTCTCCGCCGGTCGATCGATGGGTAGGCGAGAGCGGGGAATCACTGACACGGAGAAAGGCAATGGGAATGGGAATGGGAATGGGATGAAACTCGGGGGCTTGGGAGTGAATCAGTGGCCCAACCATCCATCCACACAGTTCAAGGAGGAAGCCCCTGCCGAGTCGTTGACCGTTCAATTGTCTTGTCGGGGATCGCGGATCGGCTGTGCAGGCAAATTCAATGGAATTTCAAAATTTAACGGTTACTAATTTGTGAGCGAAAGAGAGAATGAACGAATGAATGAATGAACGACTGAGGAGTGCACTTATGAGTGTTGTTCATATTCAGGGCTATTCAGGTTTTGTTTATGGCAAGCGAAAGAAGCCGCGAAGAAAGTTAATTGAGCTGAGAAATGTTTCATTATTCCACGGGTAAACTCGGTAAAAGACAGAACTTTTGGGTTTAATTGCAAATCCACAATCCATTCTTCTTCCCTATCCTTCACATTTATTCGGTCTGCCAAAAGATACGAAAGTTTTTAGTGTTAATTAGTATAATCTCTGAGGACTGCTCCAATTTCCATTGCATTCATCCAAATTATTCCCCTATTCATACTCAATATTCACCTCCACTTACTCCGTTTTCTGCTATTTCCCTAAACGGGGCAACTTCCTCAAGGACTGTGCACTTTTCTTTTTCTCAAGCTTTTCTCTACTCCTTTCCCCTACGCCCTGGCCTGCTCTGTTCAAAGTGCAAATCCCATCAAAGTTAAGTTCATAAGCTCTAAACTGCATTTTGTATATTGGCCAGCCGGGAGCGGGCGGTGGCGATGGCACGTGCCACGCCCCTCCACAGAGAGCGCACAAGAAAAACAGGAAACAAGAAGAAACACCAACTAAAAGGTGAAAAAAGTTTTTGCTGGGGGCAGGTCAAGACCTGCATATCCTTAAAAAGGAAATTGCATTAAAGTTTAGTGGGAAATTCTTTTGCTTCGCTGCTCTCTGCTCTCTCTCACCTGGCCTTCTCACCTCCGCATCCCTGGGCTGCCTTCTTGCCACACGTAACTCATATTTATGACGTTGATGCTCGAAGGATCTCCCTACTCATCTACCACGCCCCCAGCCATCACACGAGTGACGCGCTCGCTGAAAAGTATGCAACGAAATTGTTGGTGGGGTGGGAAAAGCGGTGCGGCTGCTGCACGCGGAAAAGCGCCATCCCCATTCGCTCAATTTAAAGTCAAGTGTCAATGCAAACTCCTTCACATCGCGGAGAGATCCACATCGCAGAGGGCCATTGAAGGCTCTCTCCCGAGGACCTCTTATGCAGCCCCACCTCACCTCTCATCCTCCTGCGAGAATCCACTCTTTGACATGCAAAACGCGCGCGCTTCATTTGACATTTTTCCTATTTTTAGCGCGGGACGAAAGGACGCGGTGAATGGGGATCGGGTTATTACCAGTCAGCGCAGAGCGCAAAGAACGCCGAAGACGCAGGACATATTCCCCGCGCGACTTTCATTTCCAACTCTTTTTTTTGCCTTTTTCTTTGTTTTTTTCTGTTTGCTTTTTCCTAACCCTTTCATCAAAGGCGCCAGGGGACGACGTTTTATTTTTCTATTTTGTTCCTTTTTTCACTTTTTGCTTTCTTGTTTTTGCGGTTGCTGTTAATATGATTTTCCTAGGATTTTTCCGGTAGCATTTTCCGGTAGCACAAACGTTTTGATAATGAAAGGAAAGAAAGACTCACCGGAATTGATTTCAATGTTTTTTTCTTTGTCGAAACATTTGACAGTTGAACATTTGACTGGTAGAGGAAATGCTTGGAAAACGCAGGAGGAAACTCCTCAATTTCCTTTGTTAATTACAGCGCCCCGTACGCTGATGTTATTGACCCTGACAGGACCACACTGCACAGTCCAGAACGCAGCAAGGAGTTCGCTTTGAGGGCCGCCTGTCTGGGTAAGGGATTAACTCCCATGACAACCTCAACCACTCCTCAAAGTTCTGCCATTACTCCATTACTTCTGCTCGAGGAGGTGGAGGCAGAGAAGGAAGCACACCTATTGACGACAATCCGAAAGCAATAAAACTCCGTTAAGACGGAGTCAAGGAGTAGCCCAGCAGCAGCAGCAGCAGCAGCAGGACTGGGCTTCGACTCAAGTGGCGGGGGCGCATGAATAAATAAGGAAATCAATTGTTATGGCGGAACGCAGATATAGAGAGTAAGAGAAAGACAGTGGAGCGGGGCCAACTCTCGCATTAATCTTGAGAAAGGACCATGGGGCGTGGCCCCCACACACACACACACACACACACACACACACACACACAGAAATAGGACAACACAATGCCTTCTCCTTCATGGTGCACTTTCAATCGGTTTATGCAAGGCATTGGGATAGGTACTACAGGAGCAGCCTGAGGTATTAGGTACAGAAGGTACAGCAGAAACTATGAGAACTGGAGGAACTTCCAAGGAACAGGAGGACTCCTGACTGCCACACCACCACCACAAAACCCTAGGAACTGGCAGGAACAGGCGACCAAAGTACAGTCAACGAGCGTGGAAAACAAACGGCGACTCCAAGCCATAAAGACGTCTGCTGCAGTGCGGTCTTGGGAGAGGGTTAGTGGAGGAGTGGAGGCTGGCTGTTGGATGCTCAATGCTCACCCCCTCTATACCCACAAGCGACATCTGCCCTAATCATCTGCCAGCTCCCACTGACACCCACCCAACCCCCGAGTGGCCCATACTCCGTACACATTCCACTACCCTTCGTTTGCCTTCGTTAGTTTCTCATGAAAGCTTTTAGTTGTCTGGAATTTTTGGTGCTTTCCAAACACCCTGTACTTGGGCTGGTTGAGGGTTTGTGATGGGTTTTTGGTCAGATATTTGCAGCATGAGAAGTCAGATTTAAATGGCATAAAGGAAAAGGTAAAGTACGAATGAAAAGTAACATAATAATGCAAACTTACGTGGAAGATTTACGAAATAAATCTGAAATCAGAAGCAAACAAAATTAGAAACGTGAAATGGAATTCAGCAAAAAGAAATAAATTATTTCTACCCACAGAAAATAAAACTTAAAGTACTTAAGAGTAAAAAGAAAGATACATATCTAAGAATCCTTTAAAAACAATTCCCCATAAATACATTTACCATAAAACTTGTACAATTCCAGGATAAGCGACTACTCCATCACTCTCTAGCACCTGCAGCATTCCAACTTCACTGTAAATTTTGTTGTTTCTGTACGGTGCTCTTTTATTTTTTTGCTCGTACGTTTTGCCGTTTCTCTGCTTTTGGCTCTGGCTTTTTTGGGGGTTGAAATTTCGGGCTTGCTGGCTGATAAAGCACCAAGACAGGCGCACAGACCAGAGATGAGAGTCTCCCGTGCACGTTATAAATACACACAGATGCAGATATATGCATGTACGTATATGCGATATAGAATGGTTGGGCTCTGTGTGCGAGTGCTTTAAGCAGGGCATTGCACTCGTCGAACGCTTTCGCCGCATCCCCGCAATTCGCATCCGAGAGCTCCAACATTCGGCTGGCTGCCAAAAGCGTTGCTCTCTCTCTCTCCTCTCTTTGTGCCACTGCCTGAGAGAGAGAATAGCTCTGATAATTCGGCAGCCTCCTGGTTCCAGCCGAAATATCTTTCCCGCCTCCACATGCGCCGCTCCCACCATATAATTACAAGATAAGCGCTCAGAGGCAGCGGCGCTCAGAGTTGTCGCAGGTGGCGACATTACAGCATTCCTTTCAACACGGGACCAGGGACCAGGGACCAGGAGCGACAGGCGAAACCCTGCGAAATCCTGGAAACTTTGCTCCGTCATGAATGAATCTTTTGCGGTGCTGCGAGTGCGCTATAAGCGAACACGAATCCTTGATGCCTGGTTAATATTTGCGGAATCGATAAGTTTGAATCGATTGGGAAATGGTCCACGGGGACGGGCAGTTGTGGGTGTTTTAAAATGAAATAGAGCGGTGGGAAATTATGAAACTAGGATGGGAGTTCATGGAATGGCAGAGCATGGTAATAGGCTGGGATTGTTTAAAGTGGAATAGCAGTGGATATGCTGATTTTGGATATGGTGAAATTGGGATAGGATTGCAAGAAATCAGACGGGATGAAATGATATTGTTTTGTGTGCGGGATGATACGGATAGGGTTAGGAATGGAATATCATAAGATACAATTGGGATAGGACGAGTTAAGCTACAAAAATGTGTGTTCAGGATGGGTTGACCAGAATGATTGATTAGTGGAAATCTCCACTCCCAGATCTCTATAAGGCAATTTACTAATTAAATTTGTTGTGACTGTACCTAAAGTATGCATTTTACGCCTCATTACTGATTTCCTGCCCCATCCAACAGCTATAAATCCCTGTCTACCTCTATTTCCAGAGCTTTACAACCCTGTCAACCGTATTCCTGCAACTCCACAACCCTGTTCTCGTAATAGAAAGCACCGAACAACCCTGGGATAGGGGCCTATTTGTGGATACAACATTCGGACTGCGAAAGGAACCCCGCAATCGGGAGTCCCGCTACGGCATTACAGGTTACATGGCCCCGTCCGGGATTTGCAGGGGCCGGCGCTCAGGAACAGCCAACGGCCGCCACGCGGCATGAACAGAACGAAGGACAACAGTTACAGCCTCCGACTAGGAATGCGACGGCCGTTATACCAAAGCGAAAGAAGGATGGTGGGAGGGGGAAGCCGAAACAAATCTAAGCGAAGCAGAGATGGGGAGCAGGAGGCAGAGCAAGCAGCGAGATGGGGAGCAGCAGAAGGCAGAGGAGAAAGCAGAGCGATGGGGGGAGCAGAGGGCGAAGAGAAAAGAGAATGCGCAGAGGGGCAGAGCAAGAGTCAGAGCCAGAGAATATTGTTACAGAAGAGAAAGGGAAAAGTCTAGTGGGAGCCAGAATATCGATTGGATGGATGGGTGGTACATACTCCTGCTCCTCCTCCTCCTAGCTCCCACTCGTGGAATGGGGCGTGCTGGAATTCCCTGTTTTTGTGTTGCGTAAACCCCAGGATGAACAGAGAGAGAGAGAGAGAGAGAGAGACTCTCTCCAGAGGAGCGAAGAGTATCCGCCGTGCCGTGGCGTAGGACCAAAAGTTTGGCGCGAAATTTTCGATTAATGAAAATGTGCCTCCAACGAAAATGTTGTGTGTGCAGCAGCATCGCTCTCTCTGTCTCTCTGTCGCTTTACTCTCATTCTCTACCCCTTTTTTGTTGCGAAAGTGTGCAACTCATGTGGTGAGGTACGGGGGGGATGGATGGTAGGCGTGGCACTTCCCCATTGCTCTTTCATCTGTCAGAAAATGTTGTCCGGCGTTCAGAGAATCCCACGCAGCATCCACAAAAGATTTCCCACCGAATATTGAGCTTGCCGCTCTTTTCTGCCTCTTGTTTTCCATTTTTGGACACAGAAAATACAGTCAAAAAATCGGTGGAAAATCGGTAAAATGTCAAACTGATTTCTGTTTCAGTTTTCGCGCTGATGTTTCAGCTTTCAGTTCCTGTTCCTCTTCCTGTGTGCTCCGAGGGATTCCCTTAGCATGGGTGGGGGTGGGCAGGGGAGTGCCACTCGTTATGCAAATTTTATTGAAATGCTTATGCCAAACGATTATGTCAAAGTTTTACATGGTTAAAGCGAGTTTAATGCGACAGTTTTCGGCAGTGGATCCTTGGGGTTTCATGTCCTTGCCTTTGTTTTACACGTGGGACTCCTCAGCCTTTCAGCCTCTTGTTGCCTCGCTTTTGGCAGGCAGGCTCTCAACCTTCAGCCTCCTCTCAACCTGCTGCTGCACGATGGGCATACCCCGTCCATCCTTTCATTCTCTACATATACTCCACTCCCGACCCACTGCTCCCCCTGATTTCTGCTGATTATGACAGCAGAACATGTTGCGCTCAAAGGGTAGGTGCTTCGGCTGGGGGCTGCCGCTTAAATTGTTTGCTTATAAATAAAGCATTAAGCTATTGATTAAAATTGAGCTTTAAAAAATTCACTGCACACAACGTTCCGTTGCCGTTGCCTCTGCCGTTGTGCGTTTCGGTCCCCATCGTTCAGTTCGGTTCGGGTCTGATATGGTGGCACATGTGGGGAAAGAGGCGGGCATTGGTATGGGACTCCAGAGTGTACGCTGGTTTCAATTGAATGCGAAGTTTACACAAACAGAAAGACAGGCGAGGTTGAGAGTCAGAGAGGAGGCTGTGGCACACACATCCTTCTGTTGATGGCTGAAAACTGTCCTGCGGCTTTTGTGCACATGTTGAATGTGTTGCAAGCTTAAAGCGAAAGATGCTTTCGACAAGGGGCAGGCAGCATGATGAAAACTTTAATGAAAAGCGGGTACTGCTATGATACGGAAAACTTTTTGGTGGCTAGAGGAGAGAGTTATTTCGAGATATGCAAACTAGATGGTGGTTGGGAGTAAAGGCAGGAATATGTATGCAGATTATATGTTGGTAATTTGCTTATAGGAAGGGATCTTACAATTGTACCCAAGTTACACAGATTTAGAACGAGTTCCATTCATACTCTTACTGTGCTTTGTCTATGGGTTACTTCCCTTTTTACTCCATGCCACACTCTTGGCATGTTTTGGCTATCTATTACCGCTTCTGCTCTCCCAATCTCTAAGAAAATCCAACAATTTCCACAGCGTCAGTGGAATTTCCCGAGCAAGCAGCAAAAAGCAATTCAAAAATTCATTGACTAAAAACTTGGACAACAAAAAACGTAACAAAAACAAGAACAAATAATACAAAAGAAAATACAAAAAAAAATAATGAAAAAATTATAACAAAAATGTCAATAATCACAATTCCAATGAGCCAACAATTTGTCAGAGTGGGCCAATGATAGGTTATCAGAGTGGGAGAAGTAGGAGAGAGGCAGAAGTGTAGGGGGAGTACGAGTACTTAGTAGTAGTAGATGGGATGGGAGGGGGGTCTCTACTCTGTGTGGCATGGACATGGAACATGGAATGCGACGGATGGATTTGACATTATCTGCCATAAAGATTACAAAAGTTGACTTTGCCTCCGCCACTGCCTCTGTCTCAATGAATGCACGTCATAAAAACGTTTTTATGAAGGCTCAAAAAGGGGTCTGAGGTGGAGCAGAGGAACTCCTTCTATAACTCACCCTCCAACGATTTTGGGTCTGCTTTTAGTGGTCTACGATTACATTATCTTGATTTAAGTTTACATTTTGCCGGGGGGAGCAGCTCCTCCTCTCTTTCTGTTTTATTTTCTTTATCACTTCCCCAAGCAAAAAGTGCAACGTCACGTTGTGGGGTTCTGTGGGTGGGGGAGGCCTGAAAGTTTTGTTTAAAACTCAACAAGTTGAGGTCGTCCCTCTTTGGTTTATCTTTTTTTATTTGCATTGAAAAATATTTACACAACCGAAGAGCAGACGACACTTAGACGACAAAAATCATCAGGAAGATGATGCGCAGATGGCAAAGATATGACAAGATTATGATATGACGAACAGACAAAAGTCAAGTAAAGAGATCTCTGTTTTTCGGTAAGATAAGACAAAAGACTTATGAACTTTAGCGGCAGAGTGAGAGCGCAAAAGAGTCAATGAATGGCTGAGAGGGTGGGGGCTAGGTGGAAGAAATCTTAAATGATGAAATTGAAGGAAATATGAAGTCGGGGTAATAGCAAATAATGATGAAAATGCGAAGATATCAGAGATTTATGAGTGGAAATTCTTGACTTGAGCGTCTGTAGATATGCGAAATTCTATGCCAAAATCTTTTTTACCTTAAGCTTTTCTGGTTCCTAATCATTTGAAACTTGGCAGACATCAAACCTGCAATATGTATCTCTCCAAACAAAACCCTTATTTTCCATTATCTATCCATTAATGTAACTCATTCCCATTCTTGAAGGATTTGTGCATTACAATCAAAGTTCCTCTCACACCTGAAGGACTAGTTTTTTTTTTCTTTTCCCGACAGCTAATTGAGAAACACTTTGAAACATTTACCACTTACACACCACACACCGCATCCGCATCCTGCACCCGCCCCCCCAACACCATACTTTCGTGTTTTCTGTGCAATCCATTTCCACAGTTTGTTGCCACAGTTTCAGAGCAATTAGTTTGAGTGCGATTGGACAAGGCGAATGATGGAAGGTTGTGGGGCATACAACGCTCGTAGTACTCGTAAATGCGGAATGAAGAGAGACAGAGAGTAGTAAAGAGGGAGAGAGCGGGGATGTATAACCCCTAGGGGGCAGGGTAATCGAAGAGCAAGACAATGACAGAGGCACTTAAGGCGTCTGAGAAAAGGGGAAGCTTCACCTCCTGCTCCTGCTCCTTCTCCACAAAGATTGACAGCCATTCCTCAAACTAAAATACAACAACCCACCCCCACCCAACAAAAGCCACAGGATCCACTCTTCTTCCATCTCGCTCTCCCTTTCCCTCTCTCTCTCTCTGAATGAATGAATGGTTATTCAATTGAATTTGGCTTTTTTTTCCTGTTGTGTGTGTGTTTTCGGGAGGGTAGGGGGGGTGTTTAATATAAAGCAATTTTCCTCTTAAATTCACTTCAATAAACAATTACTTTTCGGTGGGCAGGAACCCCAAATAGATTACATACATCGCCTATGCACACATGTACATACATCAATCATTCATATGTACATCACGCACGCACATCATTCAAACAAAGCTGGAGAAATACGCTCAAATCAATCGAAATGCTGAAATATTTTTAAGTTTCTCCTAAGGTCATCCCTTAATCGATGTTCGTTTCACCTCACAGTCAGAACTGGGCTATTCGATAGAGAAAAGAGCTTCTATGGTTCAAGGAAGTGGACAACACAAAGGTCATTCCTGGCAAAAGCAATCCATTTGATTGTTCATTGCATTGATTAAAGAAAGAAGAGATTTCAGTGGTATTTCATTAGGAAATGTCAACTGGAAAAATATAGCAGAGTTCACACGATCTGAAAGAATACTAAAAAGAAGCTCATGGAAGGGCGATGATTGGCAGAAAATGTGAAGAAGGAGAAGCTGAAAATGGAGGATAGCCGTAAGAATGGCAAGAATAAATTGAAGGAAAACTTGAAGAATGAGAAAAGATGAAAATGGAGGACAAAGGGTAAAAGAAAGAGCAGACTAGAACGAAGAGCGAGCACACGCATAAATAACAGACAACTGGCGTCAGTGGCAACACAAAAAATGAGGCACAAAATAGGGACTAGAAGAAAGGGAAGTCATCATGGGGAGAAAGCAGAGCACGAGGGCAGGAGCGTAGAATTGGAGACAGTAGGTTAGAAGATGTATAAGAGTTGCAAAAGGAGGCCAGGGAAATGAAGAGGTAGGGGGAAGTAGAGCCAAGGACCATGAAAAGAAAGGTAAGGAAGTGCTGGGGAAAGGTTTTTCTAGAAACTTCTGGCGCCAGGTGAGCTTTAGAGTGGCAAAAGGGTGCGAGGACAAGTACCACACCTTCAATTCACATATCTTCTAGGACGGACCGGCGTCAAGGATAACAAGCGATGCTCGAGAGTCTTCTCCAGCACAGTTTTCCCTCATTTCCCTCGCCTCATTGTATGTCAGTCTGTGTGTGTGTGTGTGTGCCGTGCACCTTGTTGTCTGTGTCTCAAGTGGAAAACTGCGAAATCGTTTAACACGCACCACACACACCCTATACGTCTTCCCCCACACCCAACTCGCACTCTCCCACACGCTCTCCCACAAACTTGACCCAATTCCTGTGCGTGAATCATTTTTCCCTCTGCCTGTATGTGTGTGTATCTTTTCTTTCGGTGTGTGTGTATGTGTATGTGTATGTGTGTTTGCTTTTCATTCTGGTGAAAAATGTCGTTTATGAAGCGCTTATTGTGTTTGGCTTGTGGTAGCCACTCGCCCTGTCCCCTGTCCCCTGTCCCCTGTCCATGTCCCCACTCCACCCTGTGCTTCCGTTTCCGCACTTGAATGGCGTGCGCCACAATGGCTGCTCCCTTGGCCTGTCCTCCATCTCCGCCTCTGCCTCTGCCCCTGCCTCTGCCACTGCCACTGCCTCTTTCATGCCACATAGCAATCTCCCATCCAACTGTTGTTTGCGGCATGCGCCGATGCCTTTGTCCAGCTTTTGGTCACACGCTTCTCTCTTGGGTTTTGCTCTCGTTTTTTGTATACCCTTTGCAGATAGAGCGATGAAGAGATGGTATGATGGTTAAGTGGAGAAGAAAGTTTTATAAATAGGAGCTGGTAGGATGTACAGATGGATTCCTGATCACTACAACTATCTGTATTTATATTTCTATCTTCCCGAAGCGATGTCTGGCTGATACTTCCCTTCCTTCATGTCATATTCCCCTACACTCAATCTTTGCTCTTCCCCAAATCCCTGCCTGCTGCTTTCTTGTTTTTATCATCTGCCTGCTTTCTTCTGTCGTTCTTTCTGCCCATTCTTTGTTCCATTCTTCTACGGCTGACAGTTGGGTCCGAAACATTTTACGCATCTTTGCTGAGGATATGGAGGATACGAGCTGCATGGCATGGGGAATGGCTTGGTGTGTGTGTGTGTGTGTGTGGAGGAGGGGGAGTGGGATACGTGTTCCTACTCTGTCCACTTTGACAGCAACCGGGAAACGGAAACGGAAATTTTGTGCCCATGCGTTTCCATTCTCCGTGTTGACGACTGCCGGGCTTTTTCTCCGATGCGTTGGAAAATGGTAGGAGAGAAAAGCAGAGTGCGGGGCGGAGTGTGGGCAAATGGGGAGGAGAAAAGTGAACACAAGAGCAGAGTGAAAAGCGGACAGGGCAGAGCAGAACAGAACATAGGCAAAAGCAGAGTGGGGTGTGGCTGATGAGCAGCAGGAGGAGGAGGAGTAGGACATGTTGGCTTTTGTCCAACACACACAAGGCCGGGTGACACACCACCCTACTCCTACCCCTCCCCACCCAGCAAACTAATCCACACTCATCCCCCATTTTCCCAGAGAGAGAAAGAGCAGAACAGAACAAAACTTGCTTTGCTTTTTCCAAAATTTTTAAAAATTTCTAAACTTTTGTTTCGATCCAGTTTTGTTCTTTCCTTTTGTTGCGTGATTTGTCGTCGAACCATAGTTCCGGAGGGGGTTTGGGGGCCGGGGATATAAGTAGAGCAGAGGTGAGCAATGAGAGATGACAGTCCAATACATTGGGAGATGGAGAGAGATCTATGGACCGAAAATAAACAAAAATCAAAATTATATTAAGTTCGTGAAATGATTTCCAAATCCAATAAAGCAGCGTTTGACAGCGTCAAATACAATGTTCCATAGTACATGAATTAGTTTATGGAGCCTTCCTCTATCCTTTTTTCAATCCTTAATATTCTCCACAAGCTTCAAGAGTCTTAAAGAGTCTGCGGATTGTAGATTATAGCCACTAATCTCTTTACTCTTCCCAGTCTCATTCCTCACTGTATCCTTATGCCAATTTCTATTCCTAAAACATGTCCTATCTCCCCCCTTTACCTATCCTCTGCTCTGCTCTGCTCTGCCCCTTGACCAATCTGTCCCCCCTGTAAAAACACAAAACTCCCATCGCATATCACAAGTTTTTAATAAAATGTAAATTATTCTTCCCTCGTTTTTTTCCTGTTGTTTGATAAATGTCTATTGGAAAAAGTTTCCTTCTGTTTCTCTGCTTCTGTTGTGTGTGTGTGTGTGTGTGTGTGTGTGCATGTGTTCCATGTGCTTTATTGAGGTTTTCTTTAGACTACCCTCCCGAGTACTCCTCCTCCTGCACTTTCGAATGTTCCCCAGCATTTTCCTCCTTTTCAGTGTTCCAGTTTTTTCTTCGACTTTTGCTACTGCTTTCTGGTTATTCTTGTGGTTTTTGTGGTTTCGGCAATATTTTATTCATAGTTGACACGAAATGCGTAACAAATCGTTTTGGAGCCGTCTTTCGACTGAAGTGGAAGTGGGGAAGTGGAAATGGAAGCCAGAGTCGAAGTCAAATCCGGGAGGCAGCCGCCCCTGGCAGAATTTATAGTTTTGGCCTCTCGAACACGTCTCCCCTTTCAAATCAAAAATAAATAAATATTCTCCAGCGACACATTTTGGATACGAAGAAGGTCTGGAGCTGGGGCAAGGACAGTGGCTGGGGCTGGGGCTGGCAGATGGCTTATAAAAACTCGACTAAAAGTGAAATTTGCATAACAGTTTTTGTTGTTGCTTTCTGGGGGATTCCCCCGGAAACGATTCCCTACTTTGATGGGACTCTAATTTCCCACAATGATTGAGGGGATGATCTATAATTGATTCTGGAGCTAATTCTGAACTCCTTTCCTTTTCCCTCTTTTGTGCTCTAAATTTTTGGAAGCATCAGCTTTTTGGCCAAAAAAAAAGTTCAAAACGAGCGGAAAGAGTAATGCAAACAAACACAAACAAACAAACAAAATCTCTTGTTGCAAATCCAATTCCAAGCCGCCGCTGTCCACTGTGGAAAAAAAAGTTGCAGCCTTTGCATTTGTCTGCCGTCACACAATTTTTTTCGCGCCAAATGCAGGAAAGTGAAGAGGCTGGAGGGAGGAGGGTGGAGGGAGGAGGTCCCGCAGGCAAGAAGCGGAAGACTCGCTCCAGACTTTGGTTTCGGGTTTCAGCGCCACTTGCTGCTGTTGCATGGCTCCCCTCCTGCTCAGACACCCTTTTCGGCAGCGGAGTGTGGAGTGGGGAGTGAAGTGTTCTTCTCGTAACTTGACATCGAAGGAGCCTCAAAATGTGGATAGAGAGAGAGAGAGAGAGAGAGAGAGAGAAAGGGGCCACACCGCACGTGCAACGGCAAAAGCAAACGTTGCAAGTTTTGTCGATTTTTTTTGTTCATTTTTTGGCGGGAACATTTTATAAACAGGCTTCGGGTGCCCGCCAGGGTCCAGAGTCCAGGTACCAGACATCGTTTCATATTTATTCACGCCAACGTTGGACAAATAGAGGAGACACCCTGTAGGTGCAAGCATGTAGCGCGAAGGGGGAGTAGATATAAAGGGGCTAACCATGTCACCATTTTATGAAACCCAAACATTTGGTCGGCTCATGTGAACCCACGCTAATCCATTTTCGCAAAAGCATACAAAAGAAAGGGGTGCCAAGAGGGGGTAGGGTAGAGAGAGAGAGAGAGAGAGAGAGATCGGCATAGAGGGGGGGCTGTGTGGTGCCTGTGGTGTTGCAAGGTTAGATGAGTGGGCGGGGCAGGAGTGGCGGCGGCGACCACCAGTGGCAGCGGTGGGCGGCAGACATCGTTCGCCAAAAGCAAACAGATCAGGCGACGGGCGGCGTTATCTGACTGGAATGACTCTCCCGACGGTGCGAAGCGATGGCGACAGAGACGGCGACAACAGAGAGACAGTTATGTAACGTGAGCAATGCACTGAGAGAAATATGTATCAAAAGATCTAATATTCTTACTACAAATATTCCATAAGGTAAACCCACTTTGGGGACAATATTTCACCTGTTCTAGTTTCTCCCTTCCTCGTCCCTTACCCTTCCTGAATTCTCTCATCCTTTCGGTCTAAAGTTTACATTCCCCCGTTTTAATTTCTCTCAGTGCTCTTCGTACCCCATTTGTCGTCTTAGTTTTCGCTTTGGCAAAATTAGTTTTATGCAAATGCTGAGCACATAAATTGTGCTCCATAAAATTTTGCTATGACGTGTCTGCAGCTGAGGCCTCCAGCGGGCAGCGGGCAGCGGTGAGCGGGGCATAGTTGCATTAGGGGAGAGGAGAGGAGAGGCACCGCACCACACAGTCTCAACCACAGAGTGCGGGGGCAAAGGCAATTGGCCACAAAACCACTTTCGCCTGCGGCAAAGACAAACGCTCGATGTTCGATGTGTGTTCGTTCGTTCGAGTGGTGTGTGTCTTGAGAGATAAAATCCTTGGCCAGGTGGTCAACAAACAGATATCTGTGTGGACATTTGTACATAGATGCAGCCGCATCCAGGTGGGCCAACAGGCACAGGAAATGGCTTCAAGAGTGCATAGCGGGGGGAAGTGTGACTTGAAATTCCAAAATTTAAATGTGGGACACTTATTGAATTTCCATTTGCCGAAGCCACTTGGACTTTTGGCCTGGGGTTACGCTTGGTTGGGTCATTAATGTGCTTTTCTCTAGGCGACCTACGTTTAAAATTAATACTAAAATTCATTTAGTGTCTATTTGCTGCTGTAGAAAGTTGGATGCCTCTGGGAGCAATAGATCCTCAGCTATCAGTTAGATTTCGTTTGCCTCTTAATTACGAACCAAACAAGACATTTTGCTTATTCCCATGGCAGCCACCAAGTGAAGACATCAACTAAAACCCAACCAGGTACAGGTACACATATTCCAATGTTTCATAAATCAGTCGAGTCCCATAATTCAATCATAAACGAATCCCCCGCCCCAACCACCATCCACCATCCACCATTCCCATTCACAGGTTTTGTGCCCCTGCCCCAGCAATGGACTAAACGATCGTTTAGCGGCTGTCCGGGGAATGCCTGGAAGTGGAACCTGGAGCACGCACACACACGTCCGCAGATAATAACTCAAGAGAGAACTTCAGGGTGTGGGTAGGAGAATGGGAAGTCAATAAGTGGAGTTATGACTACGGACTCCAACTTCGACTTTGACTACGACTCGGCCTCGGACTTGGATCCGCTCTATGGAGTGGAGTGTGGAGTGTGCTGTGTGGTGTGTGGTGTGCGTTGTGTGTGTGCGCCTGCCCTGTCGACAGCTGAGTTATCGCTTTGTTTACACGCATCCAAAAAAGAAAAACCCCAAGCGGGGAATGCAACAACGAGCTGCCGCGTGTGAATCCGAGGCAGAAACACACGCAACGAGCAACGTGCAACGGGCAACTCGCGCAACGAGCGTCGTCACGTACGCACTTGAGGCCAAAGACGAAGTCGAAGTCGATGGCGATAGTACCTTCCAAACTCTTCACCTCCCCGCTATCGGAAGGGGGCCACTCTCCACCTCTACACTTCTGAATGGGGCCTCAGCTCCAACTCCTCCTTCTCCTTCTCCCGCTCGGGGCATTTCTTTGAAGTTCGGAAGCATTTTCATTCGAACTCTTGTCGAACCGATCACGATTCTCTATCTATCATTTTGATTGAAGTCTTGACTTCCCCTTTTCGTCTAATGGAGGGAACTTCCCACCTGCTGTGGGTAGGGGATTAGAGTGCCACTAAGGCACACAGGCACGCCTGAGGGAGCATCCATCAAAGGGATTAACCTGAAGATTTACCCAGAATTGAGGTCGCTTCCATTTCTCTTTCCCCTCAAGAACTTCCGAATGAAGTAGGAGGGGATCTGAGAGGGATAGAGAGATTGCTTTATCAGTTGTTGGCTTCTAATCGTGAGGAAACTCTCACTCTCTTTCCGCCACTCCCTCTCCCGCATGTGAATGTTTTTCCTATTTTTCCACAATTTCTTTTTGGGAATTTTCCATACCCTTAGCTTCTGTTTTGGTTTGCTTTGGTTGTCTGGAAAATTCTATAGCCCAACCGATAAGGTTGCGTGAAACGGATAAGAATTCTGTTACTTATGAATGGGGGGAGCACACCAGAAATACGAGCACAAGACCCTCAGACATTCATTCATTCAGAAATTCAAAGATAAACTTAATTCATAACTCAGCGTTCAATCCCTTAGAAGATGGATAAAAGTGGAAAATTATATGATCATCATTGAAACTGTTACAAATTTCCACCGCGAAAATGCACTAAAATCGTGAACTCCCTCGTTCGAAATTTAGCCCAATTTCCCATCTGATGAGCTCTTGTCATGAGTTCCCGCTTCTAATGACAGTCTTCTGGATGGTACATTTATCACTTGAAGTGTGCCTGAACAAATATGTAGTTCCCCCCCAATTATAGAGATTTTGATCTCTGAAAATGTATTTCCCAACAAAACGTTTGTGGGACAGCACCAAAACCGAAGCAGAAGACAGTTCCAGAATGATCTCAGCGGACATGTGGCATGGCACGCACTATCTACACACATTTCAATTCCAAAGACAAAGCCAGAGACCCGTGGGTACACCCCGCGAGGCACGTACTCCCCGCGACACACAGCCACCAATACATTTGCATCCAAAACCAATCTGCAACAATAGCAAGCAGAGACGGAGGGGCAGTGGCTGAGTCCATAGACTTTGACTGTAGAAAGGTGGGGCAGACAGTGATCTCTCCGAGCAGCAGAATCCATGCAAAGACTCATCGGCAGTGGTCTGGAATGCAATCGAAAGAAATCTTTCCAGCACCAATCCCCACTGCACCCCTCTAGACTCGTGCACCTTGGTTCGTGGGCAGCACGGCGCGTCATCAAATGTTTCTTCTTTTTCTGCTTCTTGCCATCTGTTTTTGTTTTTATTTCGCCTTTCGTTACGAGACCTTTTACACGCGCGCACACACACATTTTCTTCGTACGTTTCCGTCTCCTCCTACTCTGCCACTCCTACTCGAACTCCCCTTGCAACACCCACCCTCACTCATGTGGCACGTTGTAAATTTACAAGAGAAAGACGCAGCAGCAGGGTGGGACGAGAAACAGACAGGCAGGCAGGCAGGCAGGCCGTGGCCCGATAGAGAGGGAGAAAGAGAGGGAACATTTTCGCTGCAAGTGAAATTGGCACGAGGCAGCGACGCGACGCAAACGCTTCCACTGTTGCAGTCGACGTTGGCTTCAGCGTCAGCGTCTACGCTGCGTTGTTGTGAAATTCCCATTCCTCACAGACAGTCGAAGAGAGAGGGAGACAGAGGCCGAGGCCGAGGCAGAGAAGGCCTCACTCACACGCTCACAAATTATAATTGTTTGTTATTCTTTTCTCTCGCTCGCACACTGGTTATCGGATTTCAGAGAGCACCCACGAAGAGGGGAGGAAGTGAGGGAGAGAGAGAGAGAAAAAATACTCAAAATACTACTACTACTACGGCAACAACACCACACGAAGAGCGCGCTCTCTTTTCCAGCCACAGCCATGCACACACACACACACGCAGCGGGTCAGAAAGAGGGAGAGAGCCAGCGACGACTTTGTTGGACCTCAAACCATTCCATTCATGCGAATGACACCAACAGCAACAACAAGAGAGCGTAGTAGACAGAGACAAAAGCAAAACACAACGAGTGATAGAGATGGAGCGAACGTAGTAGAAAGAGACGAAATACCAACACAACACTTATACAAGAGGATAGTGGAAAGAGCCAAGAGCCATGAGAGATGATAGCAAGAGACAAAAGAACCACAACAACAAGGCACAAGGGAGAAACAGTGCAACAGAGAGCGAGGCGAGCGAAACAGAGAGGGCAAAAAATTATTTACGATTTATTTTGATTTTACACACACAAGCTCGTTGGGTCGAAGGGGGTTTTTATGTCAGCGGCGGGTAGGGGAATGGAATGATAAACGGAACCACACCACACCGTTGTACGGGGTACAGTTTGGCATTGGCACGGCGCGGGCGCAAAGAGAGCGAGCGAGAGCGCAAACCAAAGAGAACGGACGTCCTCGAATGAATTGTGGAACGCAAGTGTTCATTCCGTTGGCAGATTATGTTACTCTTTCGTTTCAATTTCATTCCGTTGCGCTCTCTTGCAAAGCTCTTCCACTCGTGTCTCCCTCTCTCTTGGTTTTTCGCGTTTGTTTTTATGCATTCACTTTCGTAATATTGCTCTCTTATTCGCGCTCTTGCGCTCTCTCTCTGTTTTTGCTGGCAGTACGTCTCTCCCCACACTAGTTCGTAACAAACTGCTTCTTCTTGTTGTAAACTGTACCCTCTGCCTTTGGGCCTCTGCGTCTGGCTACAGCTACAGCGTTTTGGGCCACTACTTCGCTTCGGTCCTCTGCTTGTAAATTGATCACACAACAACTGTCTGCATTTTTTCCCGCTCTCTGTGTGTGTTTGTTGTAATATTCCATTACATTACATCCATGCTGCTCCGCGTTGGTGTCTTCCTTTCGGAGCACTGCACTTCCTTCCTTGCTCCATTTGTGCTGTACCAACTGTACCAAATAAAAGGGCCAGCCGTCCTACAGCTCTGTGGAGGTGACACATGGGCTACACCTTAGAGTTCCGACAGAGAGACCGCCATTAGAATCAAAAATCAAAATCCACAATTACACATTTTGTGTTCTATTTCTTTCTCCCCACCTTTTCTGCCTGTTCATCGTTCCTCATTTCAGCCCTATGGAAAAGTTGAATGAACCATTGGCTGCTCTTCGTCTCTCTCCCACTCTTACTCCCCGTGTCTGTTCCACCCCCAGCACTCTCCCACTCACTCTGCACTCTATCTACAGGGCGAGAGATCCCGGAATTGGTATTGGAATCTCTTGTTCTTGTTTGGTTTTCACGTGGGTGAATTGGTTTTTATTTACTTTTTTTTTTGTGTTTTTATTTCCACTTTATTTTGCTCTCTGTTCTCTTTGGTTCTCCCTGCCCTTCGTTGCGGTGTTACCACTGTAATTGCCGTCACAAAACAACGCAATAAAGACAATGGGCTACATGTAAACAGGTAATGGTGGGTGGCGGGAAATCGAATAAAGCCCCAGTCTTATCTACAAATTTGAATGCCAAACCAAAAATATGATATAACCATAGAAATCGGAATCAAAAGTAAGTCATAAAGAAGGTAAAACAGCGTATAGTGGCAGTTTCAGCTGGGTACATAAATTTGTACTGGCAAAAGGGGCATGGATGATGGTGGATACCAGATACATAGGTTTAATAGGTTAAAGTTCAGGTTAAGTTGTACTTTATTATAAACAAAATCGTTTGAATATTTATCGTGGAAATGCCCATAAACATAAACCCCGCCATCAAACCAATCAATCAACCCTTGCGGCAGAAGAAATGCTCGTAAAGAACCCAAACGGAACAGAACACAACAGGAGGAATATGCGTGTCTGGTGCGTGTGGGAACCGAACCCCAAGAAGTGGAGTGGGTGCAAGGGGAGGCAGCGTGCTGCGCTGTCTGGTGTTGTGTCTCTTCTATGGCTTCACCTGCCTCAAATAAAAACGAGGTCAAATATTCACTGGGGCTGCGCCGCTTTTTGCCAATTGGTGGTACAATATTTCTCCGACTGTTTCGCTGCTTGTAGATCATCCTCTTTCTCTTCCTACTTCCTGCTCTCTCATCTTACCCCCCGCCGCAACACAAAAACAACTTTCCAGAGAGATCTCCTCCGCTCTGCCAATATCCGCATCCACATCCGCACTTCACAGACCGATAGAGAGAGAGAGAGAGAGAGAGAGAGCGAGAAACGGAGACGGAGACACAGACCATGGCAGGTTTGCGTGTGCTCCGTCGACTCCCGGGGTCCAAAGTCCATGTTTTGGCTCAAAGCATTCGCTTGTAACGGCTCTAGAGACTCCAGTTGTTTCTTTTCCAAATACCCTATCCAAAGACAGAGGCTATTGGGATTTTAGGAAAGATGTTGGTCGAGAAGAGAGGGAGAAGACTCTAAGAAGCTATAGAGGAGTGAAAGATAAAAGATCCACACATAATATCATGTAAAAAGTGTGTATTAAATACAAATAAATAACAAACTGCAGTTCCCCGAAAGCTTCTTAACATCAGACTTCCATATCATACAGGGAATTCAACCTTCCTGAGACCGATCAACACTTAAATGAATTTCCCCACACCAAAATGAATTTTCTTGCAAATCTGAAACGAAAAACCGATCTTGTAGGGTATCTATAGCTTCGTTGTCTCTTTCATAGTCTTCCTTTCTTCTTTGAGTTGTTGCTTTTGTCGTTTTTTCTGTTGTTGCTTATCTTTCAGCTTCAGTTTCAGAAAAGTTGGCTTGCAGTTCGTTTCTCTTCCTTCTGCTTCTCCTTCTTCTCCTCTACTGCGGCTGTTGCTGCTCCGCTTTGGCGGCGCTCTGTATCTGTATCTCTGTGTGTCTGTTTTCCTCTGTCTGTTTTATTTTTTGCACATTGCATAACTGTTCATTAGCGAAGGCCGTTAACAACAATAGCTACAGCGAGATAGACACACAAACAGCAACAAAATGTTGCCAAAGCACGTCTCTCGTTCGACAACAGCAACAACAAAATGTTCCAATGCCAAATCTTTTTACCACTTTAATATATATTTTATTTACTTGTATTTGTCGCTCTTTTGTTTGAGAACAAATAACCAATCAAAATAATTAAGTTTAAACTATAATAATAAATCATTCAAAAAGATTTGTGGTGCTCTACAAAATGAGTTTAAATGTGAGAAACCAGTCAATGATCTATAATTCCCCTTCAGTTTTGTCATGTGCCCTCACATAAAGGTTGTTAATTACCATCTCCAATTATCCAACCCTTTGTTCCTATTGTATTTCTAACACATAAAATAAGCATCATAAAATGTACATATTTCTCTGTAAATTTCTCAAGTGCAAAGAAAGCTGTTGGCAATTCGCAGAAATCTATAAAAAAACTGCATACAAAACGAACTCGAACTTTGGTTGGGATGCATAACTGGAATTTCCAGAGGGGTTGGACAGAGGGGGAGTCTCAACAGCTGGCGCTTAAATTGCATTCGGCATTCGTCCGGCGACTTGTGGAAGTTGCAGCTATTAAAATAAATCATTTAATTATACAATATTTACTTTGAATTGCTTTACTGAATCCCGCTCTGTCGATCTGTCGAACTAGTAATTTGTGATTCTATCTTTCAATCTTTTCAAACAGGTGTACACTGTGCAGGAGGTGCCATAATTAAACATGGAATTCCATGGGAGTGATCTACGGGAGATACCAGAGAGCTGTCGATTGAGTTCCCGAGTTTCGAGGGAAATAAAAACTAAATGATCAGACACAATAAATGTAAATAATGCTGTGATCTATATGATCCTTTAATCATTGTTGCTTAGTTCTGTTTAAGTCTCTCATTATTAAGCGGGTGAATGTATTCAGTAATCTTTCGGAGTATTCGGAGTATAATCAAATTTCTTGGTACATAATTATTGGTTTTCAGCAGAACACATTTCCGCATTCCGCTTGGACCATTTTCAGTAAAAGCAAAGACCCCAACATAAGTCACAATGTATTTTCCTAAGAACGATCTTCAAAAGATCTCCACCAGCGCACTTCCTTCGCACTGCATACGATTCTCGTTTTGAGTGATTGTCGCCTTTGCTTTTTTGTCATCTATTGAGACTTCCGGGTATCTAAATTTGTTCTTCCCCCCAAAAAAATATGATATAGCTTTTGACATGGGGAATGTCTGAAGATGTAGATATAGGGAAATGCCACAAGAGGCTAAAATAAGGCAGAAATTCTAAATAGATACAATACGAAAATTACCCGAAAATATAATGTTTTTGCTGAGAATATTGCAAGATTCTGGGGGTAGCATCCATCCCTCTTTCTACCCCTTCTCCGCTCTCTTGACACTTTTGTCACTTCTGTCATTTGGTTGCAACGAAGCGAAAACGATGACAAATTACTTAGAAAATGCAACAAAGTTGCACAGTTTTCCCCGGTCTGCGGCCCGTCCAAGCGGTATGACAATTGCTCATGGCAGGTTGGGGTGTCAAAGGGGGAGGGGACCATAAAGGGGTAAAGATTGTCCGCAAATTGAATTTCCGCAAAAATCACGGACTGTGTATCTGTCGTCTCTCTCGTGTACAACAATTTGCAGCAACTGTTGCATGGAAGCCACAAGTAAGTTCGTGCCCCTCCTCGTTGCAACCCCATTCATTCATTCTCCACATCTTTGTCCTGCACTCTCCAACTGCTCCATCTTCCTCTGCTCATTCTTCTTCCATTTGCCCCTGTTTTTTTTTGGGGAGCCTGGTCTTCTTCGTGTTAATTGCTGTCACATGACAAGAGTGGGGCGACAGGCGAAAGGATGTGTCTGCGCGCGCCACAAGTGCAGAGTGGATCAGAAGAGGAGGCTCTGCCCATGGTTTGAGTTGGACCCATGCAGGGTGGAGGTAGGGCATGGCAGATGCGTTGCAGATGATGCTGTAGCATCCCTCTCCACCCTTTGAGTCACTCGTATTTCTTTTTTTCGGCTGCCCATTCCCGTTGATGATTCAATTTCGGGCAAGTGCAATCTGTCAAGGGGGTTTTGCCCCACCTCCACCTCCCCTACTACTGTCATAAGTGATTTGTACAAAGTGTGTGTGTGTGTGTGGATTTTCGTGGCTCACTTTTCATTTTCCTCGTGTTTTTCTTTCGCTCTTGTTTTTTTTTTGGTCTGACATTTTGTTTGACACTCAACGGACACTCTTCAGAGCGGACAGAGGAGGAGTGCAGGAGCCAGAGGTCCATCCATTCCGCTAAGCAAATGAAAGATTAGATAACAAATACACCGCCCACCCAAAGCCCAGAAAAAGCTACCGTTACTTTTTGTATTTACCGTTAGACACGAGGCAGCAGTAACAAAGTCATTGACAACACTTTGTAGCAGCAAAAAAAGAAACGAAAGGAAATCGAAATGAAACTCAGAAATGTGATGAGGCTTCGCTCTCTTTTTAACATTCTATATGGTACTCCCTCTATATATTGCTGTGTGTGGACCGACTGCTGCTACTGCAACGAAAATAACGAGCAACCGCAAAATGTTTACGAGCCTCAAATAAAACATGCACAAAAATGTCACTAAAAAAAGCTAGGGAATGATGAATAAAAAGAAGAGGGTGTGGTAGGAGTAAGAACAGTTAGAAGTGCAGTGCAATGAATGGTAATGCGCAAGGGGGAAAGCGAGAGAAAGACAAGTGTTAAATGTGGATTAAGTGAACCACGGCATGCTCTTCTAGGGCTCCAAATGGCTTCAAACGGAACCTAATTTAGTCTTTATAAATCTGCAACTTCATCATGGATTTATTCTGCGTTTGGAACGCGTCGGAGGACACTTCTGAAATAATTGAAATTATTTCCAAAAAAACACCAAAAATATCCTAATAAATTCCTTACATCGTAAGCGTGTATAGTAGGCGTGTTAGGGCTATAGTCTCTCCTCTATGCCTTTTCTATGAGGTGACGTTTCACGCGGAATAGATTGCAAATAAAGTAAGCAAAGAGACATTTGTTGTTGCTGCTTTGGCGGTGGCATGTGCAATGTCGTAACTAGCTCCATCTCCCTTACTCCTCTATTATCTCTCTGCCTCTCTTTGATTATCACTCCATCTACTATTTTGCTGTTAGTGGTTTTTATGCACTTGAGACGCCGCCATTTGGGTACTTGAAAAGTCTACACGCGCCGACATTTGGCCTAGACCCCGACAGAAGCCTCGGCTCCTCCCCATCCATGCCTCCTCCCCCTACAATTGATGGCTACCACGTTTTTTAAACACCTTTTTGCGCATTTTCCATCCCTCACCACCGCCCCTCCTATTCCTCCACCACCATTCACCTTCGTAGACACGCGCCTCTTTTTTTTTACAACTTACGAGCAAAAACAAAAATAAAACTAACAATAAAAAACCAAAAGAAAAAAAAGAAGCAAAAACAAATAAATTACGATAATGGCAAATAGAACGAGTGGAAAAGAGATAGAACGAAAGGGGATTGAGAGGGTATGGTGCTGGGTTGGGGGTGTAAATAGATAGAGGTAGAAGAAATTAGACCTATTTGGATACCCTTTTTGCCTTTTCGGAAAGGCAGAAGAGAAACGTTTTTCCATCCTTTAAGGATAAATTCTTGATTAGAAATTAAGATCAAAAGGAGACATATAAAACTCCCTCGAAAGTAGAACAAATCTTTCGTGAAGAGATGGTTTTCCATTGAAAATATTTTCATAAATTCCCAAATAAATCCAAACTAAAACTCTCAAGAGTTTCAACCATCAAAAACAACCCTCTTGAAGAGTATCTAAACCTTCGGTAACCCGTTAGAGTCTCGCTTTTCTTCTGGTTTTGTTTTTGTTTGTAGTTGTAGTTGTAGTTTTTTACGTTTACTACAAAGTAAATGTCAAGTGCGAATCAACATACGAGTAGTGCCTCGCGCTCCGTGAGTGTTTTTCGAATGTGTGTGTGAGTGAATGGTGAGTGTTGTGTGTATGCCGGGTGTAATGCCGAGTGGGGGTATTGCTCGTCTCTCACTCCCGCTCTCCCCTCTTTAGTAAAATGGCCTTGGGAACGTTTGTTAACCTCATTTTGATAAAGTAACAACAAGAAAAACACCAGCAACAGCAACAGCACCAGCACCAGGAAAAATATAAATAAAAATCGTTGCCTGGCACGTCAGCAAGTTCATAAAAAGAGTACGAGGGGGGGAGGACAGCAATGGGTGTGTGTGCGCGAGGTTCACTTAGGGGCTGGGGCCGGGGTATATGTAAACCAGGAAAAACATGAAAAATTCTCAAGCTGTTCGCACCACACACTTGTGCGAATGCGAGTGCGAGTGCCAGAGTAGCTGCTGTCTGGGGCACAGTGTCAGTTAATATTTAATAAAGAAAATAGCAACAAAAACAAAAACAAAACACATGAGCAGAGGACTGTGTAGAAATCTAGGTAAAAAGAAAGCAAAAGCAAAGCTAAAGGCAGCAGTTTGAATGCTCTGAAGGAGATGGAAATTACTCGGATTTTGCAAGTTAAATATCCTAATGGATGGATAAATTGTTGATCGAAAGATAATCGATGAACTGAACAGTAAATCGATAAGCAGAATTACTATAGGTTCAGTTTGTAAGTAAACAAAGTGGAAAACTAGCAAAAGTCTGGACAAAAAACATTCATAACATAACATAACGATAACTCCGCCAATAATGTATATTTAAAAGGCACTAAATTGATAGAAATCAAGGAGAAATAGTTAATGAAAACTTAGCATATTCCCCATCTAAAGAAATGTAATCGCCATTCAACATGTGACTTTATGGTGGCTTATGCTTGACTCCAGATACACAGCAACAGGAACCAGGAACCAAATTGCAAACAAAATGAAAAGCAAATATCTATGGGATTATAAGAAGCGGATTCTATTTGTAAAGGTGTGTCCCCCACCGACGTACACTAAGCTCTGGGCAAATTTGTACAATATTTCTATGATCAACAGAAAGCGAATCATGCAATTAGCAAAACTTGTGACGTTTTTATTGTCGTGTGATTCTGGCTATGACTTTTGTTTTCTCAGTTCTGGGAAACGAACACTCCTGCCCCCACTCCTTGAGCACATCATTTGCAATGCCAAAAACAATGGGCTAAAAGACCGACAGAAAACGCATAAGTTTATTACGTATACGCCATGATTGCTGTCTTTTTTATATTTAATGCAAATGCAATGTCCAAATAAATCAAATATTAAAGCGAATTCACCAATAACAAATCTGTTAATGCATTAATTCCAAGTTCCAAGTCCCGAATCCCACTCCCCTTCGCCGCAGTTTTGTTGGCCATTTGTTTTGGCCAAGTTTAATGACTTGCCTGGATGATGGAGCAAGAGAGAGGGAGAGGTCCGGGTGGGCCCCCCACCATTGTGGGAAGTGGATTTTGGGCACACGCCTTCGTCTTCTTCCAGGGTATATTCCCTGTGTAGGGTAAGGCTGTGCGGGATGAGGCTACCCCAGTGGAGCGACACAGCCTCACCTTAATCCAAAATCTAGCTTCGCCTTTTATTTATTCTCATTCTGTCTTTGCTTTGATTTCCTTCATTCGATCGTTTTGATTTTTGACCGCACTTGAACCTAGTCTTCGTGTTCCTTGCCTTCCCCTCCCCTTTGAGGTTATTCCCACTTACACTCGCAAAGTGCGTGGCGAATGCCAAAGTCAAAACAAAAATCATGAAATACTGAAGCAAAAAAAAAACGTGCGAAAAAAAAGCGAAAATTTCTAGAAAATTCAACGGCAAGAAGAACAACAAGAAATTTTGGGTAAGGTTCCCAGCGCCATGTGGAGGGTTAATGACATCTACAATAAAAACAAAAACAAACAAAACAATAGCCCACCGCCTCCTGCTCACACACTTTGTATCTATTCCCCCCTCTCTCTCCCACTCTTTGTATGCCCGAAAAAAATCAACAAAAAAAACTTTGAGTGGTGAGTCGCGCGAATGAAACAAAAAGTGTCTTTGGCTTACAAGGCCTCTCTTTCTACTCACCTTATACCCTCTCTCTGGGTTGACTCCCCTCTCTACCTATCTGCTCTACACACCCTCTCTTCTGCTTCCCTGCCTTTTCCCCTTCTTTCCCCTTCCCAAAATGATCGCTCTTTATATTTTGGGCCAATTTCATTAACATTTCAAGCACTATAAAAAGCTCTAAGCGTTTTGCCATCTCTTTTGCACCTGAAGGTACCAATTCTTCTGGCCCGTCTTCCCCTAGCCACCCCACCCCTACTCAAGAACAGGTTCCTTCGCCAAAGAACAACAACCTCAAGTTGCCTCGAGTCGATGGCTTCCCACCAACCAACCCCCTGAAGAACGTCCCTGACACATTGCTCGTGTGGAGTGGCGGTAAGATGATCGTTTTGTGAGCATTAGATGATATTTTGATGCTCTTTTGAAGGGGGTTTCCATGTGGAGGGCAATTGCTAAGAGACTTATTAATAGAGAACCACAATCTATCGATATATAAAGCTTATGCTCATGAGCCAATCAATAGTAGATAATGATAAAGTAAATTTATAATAAATTTGATTGAAATTTCAATCAAAAACTCACCTGCGATGTAAGGGTATTCCCCTGACAGACTTCTCGTGTCTGTTTTCTGCCGTTGCTTTATTCGCTATTATCTATTTTGGCAGTGCTTCTCCACTATTCAACCGCTCTCTCTTTCTCTCGCTGTGTCTGGTTATGTTCCAGTTTTTAACGGGGGTATTGCGACTTAATCTGAAAAACTAGGAAGAAGAATGTTGAATGTTGAAATGCGGTTCGGAATCGGTGTTTAGAGAGGGGCGGGGTGGGCAATGGCAACAACAGCGGAAAACTTTTTCAAGTTTTATTGAACTTTGGTGCAGGTTCTTCTCTTCCCTCCCCCCTTCACGTGTAGTGTTTACCCCTCCCTCTGGCAACACACTTTCTTTCTGTGGGTGCCCCGCTCCCTCTAGGCACCTACTTTTCTTTCAGTGTTGCTGAAATTGCGAAATTTATTTAAATTCTGTTTTGGCTGCTTCTTCGGTTGCTGTTGCTGTTGCTGTTGCTCTGTCTCTGTTTTGTCTGTTGCTTTTTTTGGGGTTTCTTCTGTAATGAAAAGCGCCAACAAGCTAATGATGAAATATCTGCCAGACTTTGCACTGCGCAGTTTTATACATAGATATATAAATGTTTTTGTTATTGCTTTTGGCTTTTTGTTTTGGGGCCAATACACTGCCCGTGACTCTACAGATTGAGAGCTGGAGTGCTGCCGCATTCTTTTCGGGGGGGGAAGAGCTTGGGTTTGTGGGCTTGGGGCCTGGGGAACGTGCCAGAAATCAGAAATTGCTGGGGCCATGGAATACGGCAACGCGAACTAAAGCGGATCGATCGACAGATCGAACGACTCTGAGAAGGTGTCACATGTTCGATTGTGTAGTACTCGTACTCGTGTCGCGTATCTCCATAGTCTTCGCTTCGTTGTAGTAGGTGTTGCTCTGGCAAACAGGTCGTATGCGTAATATTCAATGTTTTTCTTCTCTCTTTTTGCTGGCTGGGGTTTATAGACGGGCCATTGACTTTGGTTGGTAGGCTGCGGCTTTTTGGCCATAAACAGAAATGCCGTCAACGATCGAGGCCCATGGAATTGTTGAGGTCTTAAAAGCGAAGCAAAAACAAATGGTTTTATCTGTGAGTCAGACATTTTAGGAGGAATTTTCATGAGATCAGAGTTCAAAACTGAAGAATCATTGACTTCTTTGTCTTTGGATAGGTGTTTCAAGGGGTTAAAAGTGGCAGATTGTGAAATGATTTTAGTTGTGAGTTGTTCAAAGAGTTTTAGAACTTTTTCTGAAATTGTATTGTGAAAAATTTGATCTTCAAAGATCACTAATTGGATTTAAGTTGATCTTAAGATGACTTTAGACTAGAGATCGATGGATTTTCACAGCTTAAAACACTTGAAAAAACGTTAATTAGTCGCTGGTTAATCCGTTGTATGTAAATCTTTTGCAAAAGATCAGCTTAAAGATCTCTTGGATCTCTGCGTAAAACATAGATTGAAAATGTAGAAACAAAGATCTTGTGATCTGATTTTGGGATACCTTTTAGAGCCATGCCAAATCGAATGTGAACTCTAAAATTATCATAGATATGAAACCATTGGATTGCCTTGCCATTTACGCACTCTCTGATGGCGGATCGTGTCGCAGCAAAATCCTGATCATGTGAGTGCCATGACGGGCCGTCAGTCATATGCGTGAGGCTACAAAAATCCATCGAGAAACTGAGTCACATTCCTTCATTTATTTGCACCCGATGGATGATTAGCTGTGGCCCAAAAATAAATACCTTTCGTTTCTATTTATGAACCAGAAAGAGAGCATAGAAGAAAGGAAAAGCCCACGCCACACCCGTCAAACGAACACACAAAAAAAAAACCAACAGATTGTATCTCATGATCGATTCGATTTCATAATCTTATTTTATCTGCAAAAAACCTAAAAATATTTATACACAAAGGTCAGCAATGTTTTTGTTTCGCAGCTATAAATAGTACTTGTAGTGTGTGTATGTATCTAGATCTTCAACTGATTATCATGAGGAATGGGCATGGGGCAGGGAATGACGTTCGACTGGGGGTATTCCCGGACGAGAAATTGCTATTGAAACAAAATCAGTTAACGAAACTATAAACAAACGGATATTGCTGTTTGTTGTTTACGACCCGTGATTAACACTTTTGTCGCCGACCGATCGCACCGAGCGAAATTCATGGAAATTCTCTACCCTCAACGCCTGCTCCTCTCAACAGTCCAGGCCCCAGAGAGCTGCCGCGTGCCGGACACTGCCATGAAAGTTTTCATCACAATTCACACTTGTCGTCTAATCAAGTTGTTTGCCCAATAGTTTCTTCCACACAACACACACACACACACACACCACAAGCACACACGTAATTAACGTCGATGAAGCACACAACACACCACAGAAAACAGAAAACATGAACAACTCTCACACTCTCATAGTCGAAAAAACTGCCATATAATGGTCGTTGGATACCCATGCCATACCCCCTTCCTTCCTTCCTTCCACACTTCCTTCCTTCTTATGGGAATGACTTGTAAATGACACTCTGAAATAACAAAAAGGGTAGCAGATGGGGGCGTTTGGGCCGCAGCAGCAGCACAAGGTAAGGCTTAGGCTTACTGCTGCTCGTAGCAAAATAAACTAGAATTGCATTTAAACTCTATTCTTCTGTCATTTAATTCCCCATTTATTTGATGTATGTTATTCCCCTTCTAAAGGGCATCTCCATGGTCGCTACCTTCGAGATTTTCACACCAGTTGTTTACATTTTGTGTTTTTGTTTTGGTTTTAATTTTGTTTTTGGGGCGTGAAAAGTTCGAAGATCGCACCAATAAACATACACACACACGCAATCAGAGACAATTGTTGCATGTAAAAAACAATTTCCAGTGATTTTTACGCCTTTTTTGATACCTTAAATGGGAGTGTATTACGATTTTGAGCAGATTTGTGGACCAGAGAACTGCTTTTGAATCTCTAGCAGATAGATAGCAGATAGCAGGCCTGAACTAATGGATTTACTTCTTCATTACGACTAGCCAACTGCAAATGCAACCAAACCTGCTTCCCTTCCCGAGCTTACATTCCCTTCCACACTCATTTTGGGGTTCGGGGCCTTTTGCCAAGTGTTTTTAATCGAATTTCTTCGTATCGATGAGGTTGTGCGGGCTTCTGGGAATTTCTTGCCGTGCAATAAATAAGTAAGCAAATTTGCATTCAGCTCAAATACAAAAACAAATGCATAAATAAATGAAAGCAATTCCAAAAATTTCGCACACACGACCTCAATGAGTCACAACAACAATCCCCGTCCTCGTCACCCAAAAGAGACACCGGCCGACACCTCTGTCTCCACCCTCCTCTCCAACCTCGCGATCCCACGAATTGAATCGAAAATAAATGTTGAGGCAAAAACAATTTCTGTAAGAAAAAAATTCGCGCAAAAAAAATGAAAAAAGAAAAAACTTTGAAATGTTTTGTAAACAAAAATGTTAACCAAAAAACAAGTTCGGAATTCCCTTTCTCTGTTTTTGTTGCTTGCCGCCTTTTAATTACAGCTAAAATATTGGCCACAATAAATTTTGGCATCCGATTTTGGGCGAGGCAACAGCGACAGAGGCAGACACTGAGAGAGAACAGAAGGACCGAGGACTTTTCCCCAGAGCTATTTATGGGATTGGCATCGAATGCCGATTTGGATACGGAATGGGTTTATTGAACTGCCATTTTTGGGTGGAGTGTTGGAGTCTTGTTTGTCTGTCATTCTTTTGGGGGGTCTCTTGTGAGTGATCTAACCCTAGAGTGGAGGCGGCGGAAAGCGGCACAGGCGAGTGTTTCGGAGAATATCAATTGATTTGAGTGAAACGAGCATGCTTATTGGAAGAGAGTCATGTGTGGATCATTCTACTAGCATTCCAAGTGATATTGGGGGTGATCTATGAAAGATTAAGCCATCCAAAGACATTTTCTAGATCAAAGTTCCCAAAGATCTTCTCTCATAATTTTTAGAGGTTACTTTTAGCAGTCTTTCAGTTTCGTTTACTCGCGCATTTGCTAATCCTTCTTGTAGTGTCTTCCAAAAATAATTGTTCCCTGCTTTTCCCTGGAACTCTGGACGCGTGCTGTGTGAATGAGTTTCCCGCAGATTACTCTTCCTTCTCCTCTCCCTTTCGCCCGATGTGTCAACACTCGTTTTGCCCTAACGAATGGCCATTCAAATCGAGCGATCCTCACATGCCCCGCTGCTCTGCTGAGGGTCCTGCTACTCTCTGTCTTTCGTATCTTAATCCCCGCTGCTCATTATACAACAAACAATGCTGAAATCTCTCTCCTGCAGCCTCTGATCCTTACTCTCTCTTTTTGTCCCCCTCTCGTTGAGCCTGATCATGCCCCTTGCAGCAAAGACTAAGTGTGTTTGCACATAATTGCAGCTCGCATCGAAATGCATTTATCCTGCCAGGTAGGCCAGGCAGGCAGGCAGAAGGAGCACCCTAAAGGAGGTCTAAGCAGCGGGCTAAGGATGGTCTCTAAGGGACAGATGCCCGACGATCGAAAGATTGCCCGACCACCGCGTTGACGGCAGGTGCGCGAAATGTTCGTTTGTTGTGCAAAAATCGAGGACAAAACGAGGCGCAAGATCTACACACAAATGAAATGAAATGAAATGAGGTTTAAGTGCAAGATGGTAGGACGTCGCCGTGCAACGAATTCATGTAATTTGCCTGCTTTTTGGAGGGACCTGCGGCAGCTGACATCTGGCTCCTACGGCAGCAACACTTACAGAGGGGCTGCAACAACAGCTAGGGAATAGGCAGGGCGCAGACGCGGTGGCAGTAGCAAAGGGGCAGGGCGCAACACGTGGCAGGTGCGAGGGACGATTGCTGGCTGGGCTGGGGGAGCTCTGAATGGTGCAGCTGCCGTTTGTCTGCCGTCTTCTGGCTTTGTATTTGCTTTGCGGCTTTGTGGCAGCTGCCACGCTGAGGGGCAAGCAACAAGCAAGCAGGCAGGCAGGCAGACAGGGCATTTCTGGCAATTATAAAGTCGAGCAACAGTCCAGGATCAAGGATCATTGTGCCCTGCCGTAGCACCTGCGCTGACTTTTGTTTTGGAGTGATTGACCTCTTCGCCGACTCCGCCGCTGACTCGTGTTTAATTTTGAATGCCACGACTGTTTCGTATAATAAGGAGAATCATCTTTAATTAGGCCACATTTATGGATGTTTTTGTTGTTGTTGTGGCATGCAACTCTTTGCTATAAACCATTTGGTTGTGGTGGCAGCATCAAAACAAACAACACAAGTTGCAACAGCAGTAGAAACGAGAGATAATTGAATGCTCTTTGGTAGTCCCTCTCTCTCTCTCTCCATCTTTTCCTTTGGAATGTTGCACTTAGCTGTGTGGTGCAACAATGTTGCTAGCAGCAGCAGCAACTGCTTTGCCCCTTAAGGCTTCCGCATTCCCAATTAATAAGTCACTCAGAGTCGACTCAAAATACACAATAAACAACAATTGAGAGAGAAATTATGATGGAGGGATGAGAAATTTCTTTTGTTGATCTTTGGCTTTGGCAGCTCCAAAGAGCAGAAGGCGGAGGAGCTTGAAAGGGGAGTACAAAGGCTTCACTTTGTGAAGCTAGTTAATGGAGTAACTTCGCTGGGACAGGAAGTAAGATTTCCATTCAAAAAGATGGCCAAAAGTTTACTCATTGAAATGTGTTTTAAAACTTGTTTTTAATATGGAAACGAATATGGGATTGTAGATGTAGATTGAGTCTTCATTTGATTAATATATTCACTGATTGACTGCAGCATTCCCACACTAAAATCTTTCATTCAGTTCAAGTTAATTTCCATTGTAAGTTCCATTCGTAGTATTCTTTTTCACAGTGTCAGTTCTCTTTGTTCCTTTTCTTTTGTTGCAATTTGTAGTTAATCATTCGGTTGCAGTCCTTTGTTTCGTTCTATTGTTTCCAGCTCTTGTTCCATTTCCCTGATTTGACTCTTTCCTTTAATTGCGCTTTACTCTTGATGTTTTTGATCGATTTTGCTCTGGGGATAACCCAATCTTTTGCGACTTGTTTAATACGTTATAAATATTCCCATTTTACCGTGCATTTAATTTATTTTGTTACAATTTCCATCAATTAGATTTCCTTACATTTCCTTCCCCATTTAATTCCACTTCCTTCTCACATTTAACGCTTTTCCCTGCCCATTGACCAATCGGTTCCCATCATTCGCTAAGCAGTTCATTGCCACTGAATGTCCCCCAGCTGTGGCCCAGCTGCTGCCCAAAATGTGTCCCCGAATCACCTTCAACTGCATTCATTATTCACTTCCTTCTCACTGTTGTGCATGACTCAACGCTAAATGTGAATACAAATTCAATGATTTGTTCTTTTTATTTGTTGTTGCTGGTTCTCCGCCGTCGCCCACGAGAAAACAATCCAAACAATTCATCAATTTATGAGCTGCAAAAATGCCACAAAAAATTCGCAACAAACGTCACGGAAAGTCACAAAACGTACGCATAGAGTCAGCATCATAGAGAGGGGAAAATCTAAAGGAAAAGCAAAGGCACGGGACCATGTGACGGACACCCACTGAAAGATTTGCGAAAAAACTAGAAAAACAAACTAGAAACGAGCGAAAATGAATGGCAAACGGTGTGACAAATTTAGAAGTTCTCCTAAAAAGGCTGATCCAAATTGGGGGAAATAAGCAACCAACCACTGGGAGATCTGAAAGATGAATACTTATTGAATATGGCATATAATTTCTGTACAATTTTCAGCATTTTTCGCATCAACACTTCACACACAACCCCTCCCTCTTCTTTCTCTTCGTGTGAGTGTTGGAAATGAATGAATTATGCGGGATGCCTTGTGAACGCTTATGAATATTTTGCTCACGCGCCTGCCAACAGCAATCACTCATTTCGGCTGCCCCAGCACCCCACCCCATCGCCAGACAACCTTACCACCCCGTCCCATCACATCAGTAGTACCCCTGCCCTAAGAGAGACACCCTGCCTGCACTCCTCCTCCCTGCATCCGGCTGCTGCTTGTCTTATCCGAAAACATGTCATCATGGTTTTTGCCCCCTCACCACTAAGTCAATTAGTTGTGATGCTTCTCCCAAAAAGACACTCTCTCCTTTTAAAACCAAAAAGCAAAGAGCGAGAGAGAGAGTATTGGCTTTTGGGTTAGGTTTGGCTGTGGCAGTGTTTGTTGGGCATTTCAGAGCATTTCTACTTCGGTTTCGGTTGATTCTTGCAAGCATTTTCTTCCTTGTTTGTTTTCATGGGAGATTTGCGTCGAATGTAGGCCAACAATGACGCACAGGCCTCAATGGACTATCGGACCACGCAGAGGGAGGGACACACGGTCCAAAATGAAGGGGACCCCAGCGATGGACCGACCAAATACCAGAAACCAAATACGTACAGAAAACAAATGACGGACTGCTTCTTGCTGCTTGATGTATATTTTTATGAATGCTGCTTGCCCCAGGCCACATTTTTGGACGTTGCATAAAGAAACACACACAACATTTTCCAACGTCAGACGAATTTTGCAAAAAAAATATAAACGGACCCATCTTCAGACCCCTCCGTTCCACCATATTCCTAGAGAAGAAATACGTCAAAATATTTTTAGCTGGCGCCGGAAATGCGAAAGCCTTTCTGGCTCTATTTCTACAACATTTTGTACACGGAAAATGCTTTGGCCTTCCTTTTTTTTTGGTTTCTGTTTCAAGAGTCGAGACGCGACTCTTTTGTATTTTTAGAGCTAATCACGCGGATAATCGCTGCCACTAAAGCGAAAAAACCCACACACAAAACGTTTTACGTGCAAATATTGAAAATGTCTAATATAAATTTTGGTCTTTGCTATTTCCAAGTATTTGAAAACGGAACTGATACCAGAAACTCGTGGATTTAGTAAGAATTATTCTTAAAATAGGCATAAGTCTGGGGATGTCTGAGTTGGAAACATGTTTTGGGGGATTTGTTTTTCGAGGAATTTTACAAATTACTACAAGAAGACAAGAAAATGAATGAAAATTACGAGTGAATATTTCCTAAAAATATAATCAAACAAATGAACTTAAAAATACTTGTTGGGTATAAATTGGGGCCAGAATTATAGCTTAAAGAATGCTATGAGAATGGCAGGGGCTCTAGCAAATTAATTCGAAGATATTTCATTATTCTTTCCAGCCTAAGAAATTATCTATCCATAAGTTATTTAAGAACTTTCATCTCTAAGCCACAATTAAACTAAGAAAACGAATAATTTTGAAGCGACTCAAAGTTCAATTTCCATTTCCATTTCCATTTTTTCATTTTTAAATTCCCTTTTTATTTTCTAAAACGTTTCCCACCATTTCCCCTTGCTTCCTTCCTGCCTTCCTTCCTTGGCTGAAACTCTTACCAAACGGATCTCAACAATTTTCAATCCAATTCCTTGACATTCCTTCCTGATTCTCTTTCCATTCTCTCATTCAGCTCAACTCTTTTTCCACCCATTCAGCTCAACTCTTTTGCCCATTTGGACTGTGGACTGTGGGACTCCTGCCATGTTCTTTTGTCTTTCGACTGCTTTTTGCCATTTGGCACGAAACGTGAGTGGATAACAGCTCGATGACAGGACAGCTTCAGCTTCAGCTTCACAAATATCGATTCCCAACTCCATTTGGAGGATAAAGGATATACAGACAGAGACAGGGACAGGGACAGGGACATGGTCAAGACATGGATTCGAACGAAATGAGAAAACCCAAATGACAACTCATTCGGAGTTGCAATAAGTCACCCTTCAATTTGCCTTTACGCCCCAACCCCAAACATCTAATGCCCCACCACCCCTAGCAGGAAAATGGAAATGGAAGTTGAGGGCTGTTAAAGTTTTAGCCGTTGACAGCGCAAACAGGAAGAGAAATGAGGAATGGAATGGAGTGCAGAGCAGTAAGGAGCGGAGTGGAGTTTACTTCTTGAATGGGTGGGGGATTTCGTGGCATGAGAACACAAGTTGGAACGTGAGCAGCGTTAAGTAAAAGTAAGGCACACGCAATGCCAGCCAGAGGAGTCGGGGGCCAAGCGACTTTCGGGCTATTAATTTGAAGGCAAACACAACGCACGAGCCGGGAATTAGGCATCTCCTCTAAGTGAGTGTCGCTGCCGGTGCCCGATGTCAAATTTGTGAGGCAGCCAGCAGCAGCAGCAGCAACTGCAGCCGCTGATAAGATTTATGAGTGTGTGTATGTGGTGTGTGGAAGCTTTATGGCCAAAGACAGTCAGATAGCAGACAGGACTCTCTAAGCCTAAACCAGAACTACACACACACATCCCCAGAAATGAGGATGAAGGACGCAGAACAAACGGTTGACTCTGCCTGACTGCCTACTTCCAGGAAGACAAAAGGCACGAGGACAACGACAACGACAACGACAGCGACAGCGACGACGACGAATGACAAATAAAAGATTTTTATTATCACATTATGCGGCAGCAGATTTCCCTTAGATGTTTGTCTCCTCTGCGCTGTCTTTGTGGGCTGTGTTTGCTCTATTTTTCCGCTGCAAGTTAGAGATGGGTGAAAGTTGGAAGTAAGCCACATATCGGAGCTGCAAATATGTATCGTTGGATGAGATGGGAACAGAATTTAGCACCACACTGACTGTACTTTCTGTATTTCTAATTCAACATTCATAATTCATGATCAATTCTTCTTTTTGTATCGATAGCAGTTGCTTAAGTTAATTTTGACTAAATTTACAAAGATTTTTGATTAGTTTTACGTTCACAACTTTCACGGAATGACATCTCCCGCCTTGCGATTTCCACTTTCACGAATGTAGCAGCGCATCACCAGTCCCGTGCCGTTCCTACGTCCAATCCACACCCCCTACTTCTGCCCTTGTGCCTTCTTTTTTTTTGTAGACTAGTTTACTTTTGCGCTTTTTGGTTACTTAAGCTTTCACTGACTCTCCTCAGCCATTCCCTATCATCATTGCTGGCCCAATGCCGTCTTGTCGTTTTGGGTTTTAGGACCAAGTTTTTCGCTTTTGCAGGTTGAAATTCAATTTAGCAAATGAAATTTTCCAGGCAAAACACAAAAGACAAGCAAGGCTAGAAAACTGAGGGAAAATCCGCATTTCAATCTCTGTGTTGTGCCAGACTTTTCCCCCATTTACTTATTTTGGTTATTATATGGATCACACATCTCTCACTCTCTCTCTCTCTCTCTGGCTGCTAATTAACTTAAAATAGAAGAAGCCTCAACTGTTGCACGCGTTGTCGTCGCCTCTTCAGGGCAGCAGCAGCAGCCAGAATCACGAGGCAAGATGAATCTTCAACCGTGCTGCAGCAGCAGCAGCAGCAGCAGTTGCCTCTGTCAATTCCCGGCAGATGAAGATTGATGCCACACAGCACGCGGCTGCTGCGTATACTTAATATTCCTGTTGCTTCTTCTACTGTCTCCCCTCTGTGGCTTCCATCCATTCATCTTTATAGGCCACAGCGGCGGCACTTAATGTGCCGCTAAGCAGTTGATGCACAATTGAAATGGTCAACAGAGCGCAGTGTCTATGGCCACCGACTGGAACGACAACGACTAAGACGAAAACACAGGGTGGAGTTGCAAGATGGATTTGGAGGTGGAGTTGCAGATTGGAGTGCGGGCTGGGTCCGTAATAGAAATTAATAACGAAAAAGCAATCGAAAAAGAAGCCAAAACCAAAACCAAAGCCACACTTAAAGATTGCCCAAGTTTAAGTATAGAAAGGAAAGTAATATTGTCATGACATGATTAATGTTCCACCAATTGGAGGAGTGGGCCTACAACGAGCGGCAAGCGAAGCGTAGGAAAGCTGACATTAAATGGCATTTGAGGGGGAGCAAATCTGGTGAATAAAGAAGCCAATTGCTAATAGATTTTTATTGTACAACAATCGAGAAGCCGACAACAAATTTAATTCTCTATTATCGCCATTATCAATATCCATAATTAGCTTAGCGAAAAGAGCGTTAAAATTGAAATAAGGGTAGCATTAATAGTGAATATTTCAACACTAAATTCTGTACTTTAATCCACGCAAAAAACCCACACACATGTCTTTATATATTTATTTCTAACTTTAATCTTAAATTTCACAAAAATTTTCCATTTCCATGCAACAACCTTCAGTGCAAAATTGCAAAGCATTTTATTTTGTCACGGACAATTCTCCCTCTCAGTCTCAGCGTTTAATAAGTTTGTCAGAAACATTTTGATTTGTCGGACAAGCTGAGAAGACACGACACGACACGAGACACATTTCCCCCCAACGGCCCCTTTTGGGTGTTCATTCCCCTCCCCCATCCGTTTATCCTGCATGAGCCCCGGCCCCGTTCGTTCCATGACATCCACCTGTCAGGCTGACAATCAAGAAATGTCAGACGGCGACATTTTGGCGCTTGGGACGGCTAAGAAAACTCTCAGTTTGATTCGATTTGATTTCAGTTAAGTTGACGTCTGACGATGCTTTGCCCAGTGGCTAGTTGGGGTCTCCCCCACCCTCCTCTCGCCTAACCCCTTCTTAGAAACGACTTTACTGAACCCCTCACAACACCGCTACTGTCTGGGTTTTCCTCGACTACGGCTACTACCATGTAATTCATCATTTTGTGGCATTGCTGCTGCTGCAAGCGTGCGTTCGCATTCCATCCAAGGTTGCCCCACAGATCCGCCTCACAGCTCTCTGTATGTGTGTTTGTGTCTTGCCTTCTCGCTCTCTCTCTCTCTCTCTAACTTTACTTTGACAAATTGCAACTTTTCGATAAATTCGAATCATTTGTCATTGACACAAATAGCTTTCAAATTGCATAGCCAAACACTCACACACACACACACTCACCGAGAAACACTCATACACTCATTTGCTGAAATGAGTGGGGAGCACAGGGGGGAGGGCATTGCATTGGGGCGTATAATTGTGGCTGCTGCCGTTTGTTGTTGTTGCAACCAAAACAACATTCGCAGCGGAAATTCCCAAATACAAACAAACAAATCGCAATCTTCGAATGATCTTCGAGGGAAGTGTGGCCAGAGTTGTCTTAGAAAATATTAAATATACAAAGGAGCAAAAGTTACAGATTTATTTCCTGAAAAATACCCAAAAACGAAGTTAATTTTAGTTACAAAAAATATAAATAAATTCTTCAAGGTACCCAAGAAACCCCAAAATCTACGCTTCTCTTGTACGGTCACACCAAAAACCACAGACCACATCGGCAACGCAAAGCTCGTTATCTGCTTTTGCTCTTTGCTTGGTTGGTGGCATGCCCCAAAAGTAGTTGTTGCTGCTGCTGCTGCGACTGCTGCTTGCAGCATGCTTGTTGTGGATATTGTTGTTGCTGTTGCTCGTTGTTTGTCGGCAATTTTCAAGCTGTTTCTGTTTTCAACAACAATCGCCAACAGTTGCAAGCAAGCAAGGTAATACATGAAAGGTGAGGTGCGGGCCAAAAATTGATGATTTTGGGAGTGTATCCCCAAAGAGAAGATGCAGTAGGAAGACTTCAACAATTATCTTCCATTTCAAACGTTAACAAAGGAAGAGACTTAGTGAAAAAGACACACAGAAGATCACATCATCTGCTTCAGCCAAAAATTACTCTTAGGGCAAATCAACAGCAGCCAAAAGCAAAAGAAAAACCGCAAAATTAGGTCACCCGCACAGCTGAACGACTGGACCCTGCCTCACCTGCCTGTTCGAATACACCTTGGTGGCAGGCAGCCTTCCTCCAACGTGCCACCTCTGCCTGCTCAATGTGCGACACGACGCGACGCGACGCGCGACTCGAGTCGAGTCAAGAGTCTCCTCCAGCGCTCACCTTCTCGCTGTCGGCGTCTCTGTACCCCCTACCTCTCTCTCTCTCACTCTGTCCTGCTCTGTCTCGGCTGCCCTGAGCCGTGCGCCTCGCTAGCCATCTCCCTCTGGCACATGGCCTCTCAATGACCCAGTTTTCAGAAGCGGAATGTAAACAAATTTGACCTGGAAAAAAAGAGTTTTTGTTTTGTAAACAAACCGCGGCAGCGACGCCTACTGAGACTGCGACTGCGACTGCGGCTCAAGCAGAGGTGGCTTCAAATCTGACCAGGTGTGTGTCTGTGTGTGTGTAAGTGTGCGTGTGGATTGCGTTTTTGGCTTTTAATGACAGCAAAAACAGCAACAACAACTACGGCGCAAAAGCAAAAAAATAGCAACAATGAAAGCGAAAAAAAATGCGCTAACAAAGTAATTTACGAAATAAATGAAATAGTTGCGGTCTTTGAAAAAGAGTAATCACAAAGGAGCAGAGTAGAAACGCAAGCGAAGGGAAAACGCGAGTGCGGAATGAATGAGTAGTGAAAGGGAGAGAGAGGGAGCTCCCAAGCAGAGAAATCGCCAAAAACAAAGAGGAAGATGCCGCCGCTTATTAGTGAAAATTTGTGGTACACGCAAAATAAAGACCATATAAAGATACTCTCCAAGAAAAGACTCGCAGATCCAGTGATTTTAGAGACAATATGCACAAGGCAATGACAATTGATCTTTAGATTAGAGTGGAAAGATCTAGATCTAGATCTAGATGTGGAGGCAACACTTAAAGTCTGTTCTGTTTACAGATAACTTTCCCCAGAGGTACAAAAAATCCAAAAATCAACCCATCTAGCTCGGGTAGGGAAATTTCAACTATCGTTTTCATGCCACATTTCAACTAAGTACCATACCACATTGTACTTTTCCTGCTATTTATGTACCATGACAGTTGCCCTAGACATCCACTCTTGACCTCTTCTGCGCCATTTGCATACACATTTCCTACCAACTGTGGTTCCCATGTTTCTCAGCATAACCCTCGATGATCTCATAACTCAATGAACTCTTTGACCTCCACTTTCACTATCTCTCTTTCGCTATCCGTCGCTCCGCCCCTCTACTTTGCCATCCATCCATCTCACCATCCATCCATCCCATTCAGCATTTCTCACATTTATTATACCGTTTGGAGGTTTTTCCCCCGCCATCATTTCTCATTTTTTAGCAAATTTTCTCCCCGCTTTGGTTTTCTTTTCTTGTTTTTTATTTGTTTGCATTAGCATAAAAAAAATATGAAATTCCGAAAAGAGTTTCATTAAAATTATTTGTGTTTTTCCTTTGTTGCGGTTTTCCATTCCATTCGCGCGCTTGTGCTGGAGTTGCCTGATGTTTTTTTTTTTGGCCAAGCTTTACCTGCCACTGCCACCCCCACCCCGCTACCAACGGCTCCTTTTCCCCACTCCACCATAGAGCAGCGGAGCACAGATTTGTTCGTTTTTTGCGAATTGGAATTGGAATTGGCTCACGTAATAAATATCATAAATTGCGTTTTACTTTGACATACATTAGCCGAAAGCGTACCGCTATGAACCGTGTACCGCTCGCTCTCAAAATGAATGAACAACGCTCTCTTTTTTGGCATGTATTCCATGGCTAAATACGCTAAGTGAGGGTATTGCGATTTGCTGGATGTCTTTGGTATAGAACGACCTTAAAACAGATATATGGAACAAACTAAAATAAAATGTTCAAAGTAGTATTTTCATTTGCCATGGAACATAGTTTTTCGGCAACAAATATCTTTGTTTTGTGGTGTTTTCACTACCAAATCAATAATTTAATTAACTTTTCATCCACAACAAATGTCTATATAATTATGTTGCCTTGGGGAAACGATAGATCTGTGATATCTGTGCGAGTATATCATCAGTTCCGGCCCTGAATACACTCTCTTTTTGTAGTTGTTGTTGTTTGTTTATTTATTTGTCTTGTTTTTATGATTATTGTTGTTTTCACTTGAGTTTCGCTTTTGTTTTTGTTTTGGTTTTCGTTGCGTTTCTTTTTGCTGTTTTCTATTTTGTTTTTATCAGCGAATTTGTCTGCGGGGCTTTCTCTCTCTCACTCCGCAAAAAATACTCCGCCCCTCCATACAGAGTAAATCTCTCCCTCCTCCCATTGTATTTTGCTGTGACAATTGTGGAATGTTATTGTTATTGTCACTAAATGTCATTTCCATCATGATAAAGCTCATCATCATCAACAGAACAGTCATGGGCACTTTTCGGGGGAAGGTCAAAAAACAATTTTTGCATGTTTTTGCGCAGATTTTTTTTGTGTGCAGCACAACAAAATAATTATTTTTTCTCGGTTTTTCTGTGTTTTTGTATGTATGTATGTATGTGTGTGACTTACGTGTCGTATGAGTAATTTGTTATTTGTTTATTCATTTATTAAATTTTGAATTGTGTTCGCATCAAAATAAAAATAATTAGCGAACGAGAAAGATGTACAGAAATCGACAGAAAAGAAAGGAAAATTTCAACTGAGAGAAGGGGTGGAAAAACCCACTGCAAAAATACCAACAAGACACGCAAAAAGGAAATCTGCGGCCAAAAGAAAAAAAAAAACAAAACTCTAAAAGACTTGTTGTTTGTCAGCGATAATACTTGCAACAACAGAAATCAGAGGGGGGGTGTGCCACAGCAACAAATGCAACAGTAAAAATAAACAGACGGAAGACAGCAACAAATGCAATGAAAAATATACACAGAAAATAAAAACAACAACAAATTCAACAAAAAACTACACAAATAACAACAAGCTGAAAAAATAACAACAAAACAAACAAACAAGAAAAATGAAAGAAAATATAGAAAAACATTGGGAGGCGGTAGATGCCCTTAAAGATGGATCTTTCCTTAGATAAAAGTACATTTTGATGGTATTTATGACTAACGATAAAAGCGAGCAAATCAAATACAGATTCTGCAGAGCTGCGAATGGAATATCTTGGGAAACAGAAGAGCTTATTCTTTCCCTCATTATTCCACAGATTTATCCCGCTTTGTCTTGCAAAGATCTACTCAAAGTCGAAATACCCTCCCCAAGATGGTAAGAGCATCGAAAAACTGCAACAAAATGTGTCATTTTTTGCACTGCACTTCACTTTGCAACATTGTTGCAGCAGCAGCAGACAGACAGATGCACAGACTGGAGAAGGGGTGCCGAAGGGGTACACAGACGGTGTCCGTTGAATGGAATTGTCTGAATTGCATTTGCAAAAACAGACACAGACACAGGCACAGACAGAGAGATAGGAGGAAAAACGAGCAGAAAGTGAAAGATGATCGCGTTTACCAGGCAAGAGAGAGAGAGTGAGTGAGAGGGAGTATAGTCTGGAGAGGAGTGAGTGTGATATATAGTGAGTGATATATAAATATTTGTGGATGGTGGAGTGCAGAGACATGCCGTAGAAGGTTCGGGTTCGGTGCCAAGGTGCCGGAGGAGCAAAAATCTCACACAATGGGAGCGTGGAGCAGCGTGAGTAGGCAAAATATTTGCAGTTTTTGGTATGCCGTAACATTAACAGGGTATATTTCATATATAACAGAAGATTGGGAGAATATAAATCTAAAACTAAAAGATATTCGATTGAACATTCGCGATATAATGCCACCCCACGAGGTCTACATTAATATATCGGATCTCTATGAATTACATTCAATTAATTCAATCAATAATTCAATCTAGGTAATATTAATGTTTACCTTCTACACAATTTGTCCACTTCCTGCCAATATTTTAGGAGAAGTTTGCATGCTAAAAGAGAATCAAAAAGAGAATTTTATAATAAATTATTTAAATTCCATTCATATTCGATTGCAGTGAAGGGAATAATTCATAAAATAATCATAGAAAAAATATATTCCCAAAATTAGATTTTTCGCAGTGTACTTGCAGCTTCGATCTCCATGAACCCACTTGGACTGCTTACTTTTTGCATAATTTGTTGTTTGCCAAACAGTTAACTATGATTCCATTGCATGGCTAAGAAAACCCTCTCAAAGCCTCTCTCTCAGACCGCCTTTTCCCCGGACAATCATCTCCCTTGCTCTGCTTTGGCTGGTGTGCTAATGACTTCAATGATTTGCAATTGCCTTCTCCGTCGCAAGTCCGTCTCCGGTTCATGTCTCCGGTTGAGGGATCTTCTTCCACACGCTACCACAGACAGCAACAATGTTGTGTGAGCCGCAGCGGCAGTGGCAGCATCATTAAGTCGTCGCGTCATCATCAGTCGCTGCACTAAACTTAATTTTTTACAAGTCTGCCAGATTTGGAGTGGGCTAAGGGAGGGGCGCCACAGGTTTGAGGGGGAGCCACAGGTTTGAGGGGTAGCCGAAAGGGTTAAGGGGTGAACCCTAGAGAGGCTTTAAGCAGAATCAAAATAAATAAAAACTTGAGAGCATTTTGCTGTTGTTGTTGTTGTCGAGCGCTTAAGTTGTTTGTTCCTCTGTTTGTCCGCCTCTCTAGAGGCATTATTCATATGCAACATTGTTGCAGCGGCAGCACCCAGAGGCAGTGGCAGAGTCAGAGTCAAATCCAGACAGACATAATGAATGCTGAATGGAGCATGAGGCATGAGGAATGAGGCAGGGGAGCGCTTGCGGCAGTGGCAGTGGCTGTTGTAGCAGACAGAGTTGATGGCCAGAGCATTTTGTGTCATGCCGCTGCTAATAGATCTGGCAAACAGTGTGAAAAGGAACCACTGACAACTGATTGGAGGAGCCTCTGGAGTAGGGGCAGGGGCAGGGGCAGGCGGAAGCTGCCACATTGACGGGTTCCTGTTAAACGGATTTTTGTACTTCTTTTACACAGGTTGATGACTTCGCAAATGATGATTATGCGCAGACCGCAGGGACAGTGGTATAATAAAATATATGATGGAGTTTAGGAGCTAAACATCATGGTTATACGATTAAGAGAACACACAGGACGCGACTTCCAAAAGGAAGTAAAGGCAACGAAATATTCTGATGCATCCGCAGATCGTTTACCCCCAGAAAAGAGGAAAGTTGGTTCCCAAATATCGAACATCTTTTCCTACATTTGTGATCTTGTTATCCCCCCAATAAAAACGATTGTCATAAATTGTGTGTAAATTTCCTTCCTGGCCTAAGGAAAACTACCTTCTGGCTCGAAAAAAAAGCCAAGCCATGAATTATAAGGCGATTATTTATCGATAAACTCGAGGCGAACTCCGCAGACCACACAGGTGGAGGAAGCCTTTTTTAGGGGTTTCGGAGGGAAGTTTTTTCGCGTTACGCGAGATTTATACACACGACCTGGGCAGGCATACGCCTACTGAACACGACTACTGCGCTCCTACCTCTTTACCCCTCTCATAAAGCACTTCCCATCATCTCTCTCAAACCCCTATAGTCTAGACCATGCCCCACTGAGCTGCCAAAGAAAACAATTCATATTTTCTCCTCATTTTGGCGCTGGCGTTGCAACTTTGTAGCAAACGAAGGCGGGAAAAAGTGGGAGGCATGGCATAGCGGATTGCTGCAGAGGATTGCAGAGGGTACGGTGGAAGGGTTGGGCTAGCAAGCGGTAATCGAGCATACAAGCGCATTAAGCACCAGACAATTATGTTGCGGCAACATTGTTGCAGTCAAGCGCCGCCGCCGCCGCCGCTGCAGCAGGCATCGAGAGAATGATGACGACGTCGACAGCCACGCCTCCAGCACTGCCTGCCCCACCTGTCCGCGTGCCACCCATCCTCCCTCCCCACTCCACGCTACCATTCTGCAAAAGATGTTGAGCGAAGAGCTTTAGTTTGTTGTTTTTTTTTTGCCTTCAACATGCGTAATTTAAAATTAGTCAGCTGGAAAATGTTATGAGGCCGAAGTCATAAAATGTGGCTAAAACATGACGATGCGAGATGGCAGAGAAATTGCAGTCGGTTGGGGGTGTGGGGCGGAGATACTTCATTAGCGTGGACTGTACTTAAGTTGAGCCACTAATTTGTGGGTGTTTCTGCTGTGATGTCCCAACAAAATTAGTTTTAAGTATTTTTGCATATTTGTTTTGCTACTTTGTTGTATTTCTAGCAAGACTTGTGTAGAGTTTTTTAACTTAATTAAAAAATGGATAATTTCTTTGGAAATTCTTGGATATCTAAAGCACATTTCCTTGCCCTCCATAATGACAAATCGTTCACGTTGCCATGGCCATATCTTTCACTACCCATCTGGTTGCTGCTGAGTCTCAAACATAATGACCGAAACAACGCTTTGCCAACAAAAATGTTAATTAAAATGTTAACAGGAATGTGACAGCGCCATGCACCCTCCTCCATTATATGTCCGCCGCCTTCATTGCAGGGATAATCAAAAACCAATATCAAAAGTTGATACACCCCCCAACCCACTCCACACCCTCGTTCGCTCCCACTCTTCGCTGCTGCGTCATCATTTGATATTCATGAGGCGGCGGCAGTCGGTGAAATTTTCGAGTAGAAAGAAACGGAATTTCATCCACACTCGCAGAGCGAGTCCACACAGTCACGTCCTTTGCGGAAGGACCTGCAGTGCAAAAAAAAAAGCAAAAACAAAATTTAAATAAATGCTCGTGTAGTCCTCCGGTTGCCCGTCCGCCCCCCTGTCTCTGACTTTTACAAATATACTTATATTTACGTACATTTTTCCCCTGCTGTTTTTTTTTTCAGCCAGGACATTTGACCGAGTCCATTAGCAGGGAGTCCAGAGAGCAACTCGCTTTTGGCCATAATCACCTTGTTTGTCGGCCGGAACACCTTTAATGGGCAACAGTAGGGTCGGGTCGGGCGTCGGCATGGTGTAGGTGTCGTTATGGCGGATAATCATTGTCAGGTCTGGCAACCTCCTGTAAGGCGAGCGCGACACGGGGAGAATGTGGCATGGGGATGACAGTCGGTTGGCATTCCGAGGGCGGTTGGAGGCATCAAATAAACGTAATTCAATGCACATAATGACAACATTTCCATTTTTGACTTTTAGTCTTACTCTTCCTCTTCTTTTGGGGGATGGAAAACAGCTGTCACAAGGGGCGACGGCGACGGCGATGGCGTTGACGATGGGGAGGGCTTAGAGAGGCTCTTTGTTGGTATTTGCATATGGCCAATTGGGCAATGTCAACGTTAAACCAGAAGAGGAGCAACTTATCGAAGTCAAAAGTCAGCAAAAGATGATTACAGGGCGGAGGGCATTATGGAACGGCAGGAGGTCTCCATAATATTCATAATTCATATAAATAGGGGATGGTGTAGGGCATATTTGGGGAGGGTTGTTTACCAATTAGATGGAAATGGAATTGGTTTTTGGGCACACGATTTTGTGCTACTAATAGAAGGGATTACTGTATGGGCAGAGCTGTGTGGCTCAAGAAACTGTTGCGTTATATCCTGAAGTTACTGAAGTTACTCTTCTCTATCTCTATTTACTTGCCACCCACTTTACCTCCCCAACATCTCTCCCTTTCTGTGTGGTGTTGGAGTAAAACTTTATTTGGTTTGGATTTGTTGGTTTGGTTTGGATTTGGATTTGATTAAAACGACATTACAAATATGACGAAAATCGAACATCAATCGAACATTATATCGATCGATAACTACAGCTACAACATTCATGTATATATATCGATAACGATATGTGATGTGTGGGTGTGTTTGTGTAATTAAATCTTATGCACTAATTGGAACTGTTTTTTGGATTAAGGTTTTTCTTGGTGCATCGAATGAATGTGTACTCTTTGTTGTTTTTCTTGTATCTTTGGTGTGTTGCAACTGAAACACGTAGTCGATAACCATGTTGGCCACATCCTTGAACCATTTTTCTCCAGGCACAGGCACTGACACACACTTGCACCCAAACACACACACACACACAAACAGCATATACTGTAGCACTCTTGGGACGCCCCACTCTCGCTCTCTTTCGTTCGTTCGCTCTCTCTCTCTCTCTTTCGCACTCACACAAACAACTGAAAACGTTGCACATACGACCCGTATGCACGCTAGTTGCCACACAAAAACCCATCGCCAGAACCGACGAACGTCGACGCCTTAAACCTCCTTTTCCATCTCCTTCTCCTGCTTTCCTGTGTTTCGATTGGATGCAGCCAAGTGTTATGCAACTACTTAAAGGACTTTATCATGTGATTTCTGTGTGATTTGCGTTGTTTGAGTTGTGATTTGTGTGTGTCTGTGTCTGTGTGCTGCTCATCCTTCTGGGAATCCTTCTCCTGACGATGCTGCTCCTCCTCCTCCTTCTACCGCCAGTTGCTCGTCTCCTTACAGAAGATAGCATTTCCGACGCCAACAGGAACAGGTGCAGTGCACATGACGATAGTAGCGACAGAGGCACTTCAGATACTTGTATCCCGCACAGCAATGATGCGAATGCGTGTGCGAATGCGAATGGTAGTGACTGTAGCAGGACCCACTGTCATGCAGACAATACGAATAGCATCCACAGTCGCACATCTTGGCTCTGGTTAGATCTAGGGATCTCTTCCTGGCTCTTCCTGCGGATGGGGGGGATCAGCTATGTCCCTGCTCCTTTGATGGCCTCAACTCAACTGATTTCTGGCCAACGCTTCAACTTTCAACTTGGCTTAGGTTAGTTTGATGCTCACCATGGCAACCCCGCTGGGGCGAACTCGTTTGATCGATCATTTGGTTGGAAATGAAAGGATATTTGCGTATTTGGGTGGCCAACATTCGTACCACGACACGGTGCGGGGCATCCGTTATATGGGTTACCAGCATTTGTTGTTATTATTTCTGTTGTTGTTGTTGTTATGGCAATGTAGAAAATCATGTCAATTGATTTTACTTAACCAACAACCAAAAACTCTTCTTTTCCGTGAGTGTGTTTTTCGGATTTCTGTTTCCTGTTATTCGTATTATTTAGTTGTGGTTTATTACAGCGGTTCATGGCTGACAGACAGAGGGTATATCTGGTTCTTACAAGGCTCGTTTTGGGTCTCAACAATATTTGCAGAAATTATAAACTATGAATTGCAGATAAAAATAAGAAATAATCCAAAGAAAACATCAAAAGAATGCAAAATCCAACTAAAATCTACACCAAAACTACACAAAACCCTTCCTATATTTAGTGTTACCTTTCCCAGGGTATCCTTTAAGTCTACACCTAGATATATTTTACCTATACCCCACCTGGTTATACGCCTGGCACCGCTTGAGTTCTATGATTAATTCGCCATTCTGTCGCTGATTTTATGACCCAAAATATTTTTGTATTTTAGCTGCTGCTGCTGTCGCCGCAACAGCCGACTGCTGCCCCAAAATAGACTTGGCCAAATGCAAATATCATGCCTGACCCACATTCACAATGATGATGATGGCGCGATGGCGATGGTGGCATTAGTCACCCAAAAGATCTTGCTATAGAGATCTCTATAAACGTACACACAATAAATATATGACTAGACGACTGTGATGCAATCGATGCAGAGACACAAACACACACAATCGATGCACAATCGATGACACATTCAATGCAACACTCGACTGACGTCATTGAGTGCGCTGCAGATAGTTGGATAGAGGTGGGTACGTCATCTGTTGTTTGCACATTCTCTAGGGTTTGCATCGCATACCAAATGAGATCAGTGGATTACACAGCTGTGAATATGATATCATCGTTTGAATGGGGATTTCTGCCATCATTAGTGGATGTTTATATTTGAAACTCACTGCCACACTGCCCCTCTGTTCCCCTCTGCTTCTCCGCTAATTGCTAAATCATATTTGGGTTTCACGCGCTGATCTTTAAGCACCTTCCTCACCTCCAACAATCTTCAGCAATCAACAATCCAGGAAATGTTTTACTCGATCACTTAGCAGGTCATTAAGCAGCTGACGTTTGAAACTAGAGATTCGTATGTAGAGAGAGGAACTCTTTCAGGTGAGTTTAATGCCAAATAAATCAATCAGTGGGTGGAATAACTGACTTGAAACTCTTTTTGTGAATCAACTGAACTATCAGGAAACCATCAAAGTCTCTTTTCATGAAGGAAACATAATTTTCACCCCTCTCCACATGCGTTTTTTATATCGCTTATCTTTTTGTTATCTCTCGCTTGATATTTTTGCGAAAAATTAGCAAAAAACTCTTTGTTCAGGCAGCAATTAAAGCTGCCATCGAGGACACGTAATGCGGCTTTAATGTCACGGACACTGGACGAGGCTAGGGCCTCCTGCTGCTGCTGCTGCTGGCTGCCGTTGTCAAGTGTCCTTGTGCGCTTGCAGTCTTGGGTCTTGGGTGCACACACGTATCCCCAATGGCGAAAAGTTTTGTCAGGTAGCCAAACCTGGTTAAAAATGAAAAGTGACAAGGGGTTTGTTCGGTTCGTGGTGTGGTTTGCACCCAACTGGAGAAGGGACTCGCAGTGGAGCTCCAATGGAATGAATGGAGTGCAAGTGCATGGTTTTCAGCAGTTTAGTTCAAGTTGTTTTCAAGTAACACTTGAAGGACACAACGGGGCGGACAAATAACGACGATGACGACTACGACGACCATTGGACGAACGACCATATGGATTGGGGGAAACAATCGCAGGTCCTTGAAAACAAAAAATAGAAAAAGGGATGGAGTGCAGGAGAGTCAGAGGAGATCATGCAACACCCGCAGGAAGCGTGGCCTGTCAGTGTGTGGCAAATAATGGTGTTGCGTGTCGTTTTTGCCACACAAAACGATGATGATAACCCCACACCACCCTTCGACCGCTCCACGACTTGCAGCAAGCGACAGCTGACTTTTGTGACAGCCAAAAAAATAAAGAAGAGAAAGAAAAACACTGCAGCAAGCAGCAAGAAAATAAACTTCTTCCGGGGGGCAAGCTCTCTGCGGTTGCCTCCTCTCTGCCTCATGAAAAGCGTCACTGACACTTAAATTAAATTTGTTTTCATTCCTGTTTCTGTTTCTGTTTTAGCTGGCAAAAGTCAGCGGCGGGGCGACACTTTCGGTTCGCCTCGGTTCCAGTTTTCAGCTCGGGTCGTGTCTGTGTCCAAAAGAAAGTCACAACCGAAGGCAAAGAAATGCATTTTGCAATAAAATAAATTAAAACGAAAGCAAAGCAAATTGTATACTCCACAACTTGCCCCCAAAACTAAATGTTTACCCGCACCACCCATCTCCCTCCCCTGCCAATGAAGGGCTAGTGCCAAGTAGGAGCTGGTTTTTTGCTTGGGCAGAGAGTAGGTGTCGCTGCAGGAGGAGTGAGTGAGGAGTAGAAATGGGACTGGGCTGGGCGATAGCCCAAAAGACCAAAGTGAGAAGCTGTCGCCTTGCTGTGTCGGACCCTTCATGCTTTTTATGGCATACAGAATGTGGTATAAGGATATTTTATCGATAGAGATTATGAGCAGTAATCGATGTTTAATCGGTCAACGTAAAACTAAATTTAAGTGAATGGAAAAAGAGTGTTTCAATGAATGTTGATTCAAGGTAGAGGCTTAAAATTGAGTCTAATCAATAAGTAATCGATTTTAAATTTAATTTTGAACTGATTTATGATCGATAATATGTCTACTTTCATCTAAATTGGAAGAAACTTGTATAAATTTCTCTGTTATTCAACAAATTTTCCTTATATGGATGGGTTTTCTGTGTAAAAGTTAAGCAGAAGGCAGAAGCTGATTGTAAGCTTAAATCGATAAATGTTGTACTATTTAAGCAATTTATCGATAAACGCCGTACGTTCACAAACAGTACAGAAAAAGAAACACTGGCACTCCCTCTAGCCCTCCTTCCTGCTATTCAAATTTAGCTCTGTATGAAATATTTCTGCATTGTTGCAATATTTTCCGCCCCGTCAGACTTCAAACTGTCATGTGGCAAGTGGAAAGTGGAAAGTGGCAAGGCGGTACCGCTGCTGCTGCTGCTATTGCCCTTGGGGCAGAGGCGTGGCAGACACAACGGCCGCCGCAAGGACAAAGTTGCATGAAATGTAAGTGTGCGGAGGGCGGCAGGGGCAGCAACGATGTTGCACATTTCGAATATCTTCATTTTGTTTGTTGCCCCGAAATCAGTTGGGCATGCCACAAGCGCTGCTGCTGCTGAAACACTTATCCGTGGTATCCGCGTGGCAGCTGCTGCTGCTGCTGCTGCTGCTGTAGTGGCGAGTGGAAACCTGCGTTGGCATGTGGCAAGCCAGCAGCAGCAGCAGCCATCCTTGCAGCTGCGTCAACTTGTGTCAAAAACCTGGCAAGTGCCACTTTGTGGCAGTTGTGTGGCAATGGCCCCCCATAGTCAGTCCCCCAGAGGTCCAGCAACAGTTATGCTGGTGGTGCAGCGCGACCCTCTCTGCCTGTCCCCCGTTTTACCACATGGCAATCAGAGGCGCCTCCTGCTCGCCCCTCCCTGTGTGTGTGTGTGTGTATGTGTGTGTGTGTGTGTGTGGAGGCCACCCACGTGTTCCCTGTCGGGCTTTTTGATTGAAATGTGTTTGTTTGGCTGCGGCTTTTACGCTTGCCAACCCCACCATCTCCTCTCTGCACATACAGCACACAAAAACAATAAATGCGAGAAAGCAGGAATGTTGCACGAACCACCCCACACCCACACTCCGAGAGGAAATCCGTCCCCATGCTACAGCCATGAATCCGTTAAGCAAAGAGCATCGAATGGACATGGACATGGGATGTGGATGTAGACATGGACATGGATGTGAATGTGTGGACATGGAATGATGCTCCTGCTGCTGTTGCTCTCCCTGGTTTTTGTTGCACATTGGTTGTTGATGAGGCACACACACAGACCTATCCGCATCCTCATTCGCATGCAAAACAGCAGCAGCCAAAAGTTGCAGCAGTTGCAACAACAGCTAAACAGTAAAAACTGTTGCCACATTTGCGGTGACAAGGGAATGAAAGATGAAGGGTCTGCAACAACAGACAAAATAAGGTAGAGTTAGAAGTGGAATATGATTCTATAAATGGATACAAAAGATGGATAACATGAGCAGAATAGATGCTAAAGAATTGAGAGCTTGTTTCAGTAATATTTCCTTGCAAATGAGCAAATTATTTAGGGAGAATTTCATATAGCTGCTTCATAGATGAAGGAAAAGCTCTTAAAAAACCATTAAAAATTACCCCATTTTATGCCTTAAACTACCAAAAACTCCACCCTACCGCTTCATTCCTTTTGATAATGGAAAAATAAAATGTCATCACGCCACTTCCCTACATATTTCCACCAAATACGAAAAAACCCACACGAAAAATTAAGAAATTTGTTGAACAACATCATTAAGGGGTCGCAAAACAAACCGTTTTCCTTCTGTTCTTTTCATGTTTTAATTTTCGACCATTCAACTACCCCTTGGCCACATTTGGTGGCATCCCTAGCCCTCCTTTTTGATTGCATTCTTTTTATTATTTAATTTAACCGAATGAAAACACAAAAAATGTCCACGACACCTCGAGAATTCCAGCGAAATGCGGGGCCATGCAACAGCAGCATTATTCCGGGGCCTTGCATCACTCTACTCTGTGTGCTGTGCTGTGTGTGTGCCCCCAAAAAATAAAGAAAAACCATTCCATGTTCCACTTTGCATTTGCCGGCGTGCTCTGACTCTGACTCTGGCTCTGGCTCTGACTACGACGACGACGACTCGACTCCTATCCTATGGCGGCGGCATTTGGCTTCATTCTTGATTCTGGGGGCATGTGCATGTGGCACGCAAGAAGTCATTAAAAAGCACTAAAAACGCAACACTCGTAAAAAGCGAGGCACAACCACGACACACACACACACACACAGGCAGCAAAGGCAAACCAACCCAGCCCAGCCCCTTCTGTGTCTCTCTTTTCTCATATATCTTTCCCTCTTCCTATATCTGTCTCTCTTGGCCAAACTATATATCTCTCTGTCACTCTTTAGTATGTGTGTGTGAGGCAAAGCCATAAACCAGCAGAGGCAGAAGCTGTTTGCTGTTGCAGCAGGCAAAATGCAGCAGAATGACAAGAATTTGGCACAGAAAAAAGGAGCAGAAAAGAGGAAAAAGCGTGCGGAAAGGGGAAAGGAGAAGAGACAGAGAGAAAAAGCAGAAGAAACAGAGAGAGAATCTTATGCAAAAGTAAACAAACAGCAAAACAAAATAAAACACAAAGAAAATCCCCCCAAGAAAACATCAAAACAGCAAAAGTTCTTCTCTCTTTTTCAATCAAATCATTTCAGATCATGCAACCAAAACAGCGATGCCTGCAGTTACTCCCGCGAGCTGCCACACCCCCCACCACTCTCTGACAACAGTTCGATTACAGTGCAACGCATCAGTGCAAAATCAGACTTGGACATGGGATCGTCTCCAGACGACGACGACAACAACGACTGCATTCCTTCATATTTCGCAATGCCAAAGAATTCCATGAATTATCACATCACACAGTCTGGCCCCAAAATGGGAGAGAGAGCCTCGGAGGGGGGCTGTGATTCTTTCCAGGAAATACATATAGGGGGCGTGCGGGCAGTAGAGGAAATTACCTCCTCTGGTATTTAGGTTGTGCGGCACTGCATTTGCGCGTGCGTAAACTTTGCAAAACGAGCAACGTGACATTGGAATGATTCTACAAGGCAGAGGCGGTGCTTTAGGAAGCTCCAATGGTAGAGGGAGCAAGAAGAGTGACACCCAAATGTGGACATGTCGAGGCTATACAGCTATGAGGAAGGAAATGTGGGAATGGATGGAATCAACTCTGAGTGTGGTCTTCGGAGGATGAAAGATCATCACAGAGGCATCGCTTTCTATAACTAAATGGGACTGTACACTTCAAATAAGAAGGAGAAGCATTTAAATATAGATCAGTTCATACATTTATGAACCGTTTGCAGTGTTAAATGATATTTCCCATGGCTGTATCACTGAATCTCTATCCCAATTATACAAACGCCATAATCTTTAATCGAAATCAAGTTCTACAACAACTCAGGATAGACATCTCCCACAATAGATTACATCATGACATCTCTAACCAATCATTAAACCAATCATTTCTGATGCAATCATAAGCTCAAAGTGATCTTTAAGCGATCATTGATCATGCGCAACCTTTTCAGCATTCATCTAGATTACACACTCATTCAACAAAGTCCATTCATGAATCATTTGCCACATAAATATGCTGCTGACATCACAAATGATTGCTTATTTCTGTTTCTGTTGATCTTTAACCTGTGGCAGGCACGATTTGCACATTGATCTTATTTGTGCAATAACAAAGTTACGGATCTACCACATCTCCCCCCCTGGCCACACAAAGTGGGGGTTTTCCATTGGGTGAGCTACCAATCTTTCCATTGATTTTTATGCAATGCAATGCCGCAGCACAATCAAGTCGATAATCAGTGGCTGCTACTCCTCCACCTCCTCCCCCAGCTCATCTCCACAGCGATTATCACGCACTTGACAGTCTCGTGCTTCTCCCACACTCGTCGTCGTCGTAGTCGTATCTCTCTCGCATTGACCCCTTAAAGAACTCCAAGGGAAAGACTCTACTCGGCTCGACTGGCGACTGGCGACTGTTTACTATTTGTTTACAACATTCGTTGTAATGGAAAAGTTTTCGGAATGGAAAACCCCCAAACTCGGGGAAAACTACTACCTAAAAATGAGTGTGGGGGCAAAAAAAAAAGAGTGACATTTAAGCCAAAGAATGTACAATACATTTTAGAGAGAGAGGGTGAGAGAGAGAGAGCAACAATTGTACACCATAGAAGCAACAATCCAAGTGCCAAGTGGGTAAATTTCCATTAGTGATTTTTGTGGATTATTTGCCTCGTTCATTAGTAAGCCCCCAGCCCCTAGACCCCAAGCCACTCTAAGACTCGTACTTGGTTGTACGCCCCATAATCTTTATAATTTATCTTTTTTGTATATTCAATTCGTTTTAGGCATTTTTATGGTTATTTTAACAAATTGAAATGTTTATTTTGCAAAAAAAAGAAAGACAAAAGCTCCGCCATTGACGTCAGGGAAGACGACTTGTCGTCTGTCTGGCTATTGTATCTGATGAATGCATCCATTGACATTTAACTCCAAAGGAGGACAAAACAGTCGGCAGACAGCAATACGGCCACAAATCATAATCGGAATGATCCAAAACAACCCGGCGAAACCCGGGAAGAGGAAAGGTTTAAGTGTTTTGAGTGTATCTCAAGTATAGTCGATCAGTGTTTGCTCTTTTGGAGAGATATTCATGGATTATTTCTGCAAGGAATGTACTCACAATGCAACAGAAATATCTCTAAAAAATCATCCACTGGCTTCTACCAAAATTTCCAAACTCCCTTGCCAATTTCTTCAACTTTTCGATGTGCACCTTCGTTTCTGCATAATATTATAATCCCATGGAATCCCCCACTACCCCAAACCTCTGAATGAGTGAAGTGTCTGCCAAAATCCGCAATGACTGTGTGGCATGAAGTGGATACTTTTTTTTTGCATTTATTTTTTTCATGTTTTGAATGCGTTTTGCGAATTCATTCACCTTTTAATCAGGCAAACCAGTTGCCGTTTTTTTTTTGCTGTCTGTTTTTGTTTCTCTGTTGTTGTTGATGAAATTTTCTCCGTTTTGTATGCTCCACGAAATTCGTGATGAAGAGAGAGAGAGAGAAGACCGAAGACAACAACATGCCAGAGATAAGGGAGTGCGAATCATAAAAATAAGCGTGAGATAAATACATAAAAATATATGTACATATCTTTTGGCAACGTTTAAATCCGAGTCAAGAGTCGCGTCGAATCGAGAGCCAGGGAAGAGCTGGAGGACACAACGGATGACTAATCAGAAATACAAATATGAATATCAAATCAGAAGGAGAGAATCTCTTCGTATTACCTTTTCTTCTTTACGAAATGCTCGTGAATGACTTTTGTTTTCAAGTACCATCGAACGATCGACCCACCCGTACGTTGTTTTTGTTTGCCAAAAGTATTTTTTCATGAATGAACCCCCGAGATTTTGTTATTGTTTGCTGTTCGATTGAATTTCGCGTTTCGTTACGACTGCAAAGGTCCACAGGTAACACTCGATAAAATGGAACCCCCTCCGCGAAAAACCCCACAAAGATCGCAGCGATATCTGGAGTCTATGTGCGTGTGCGTCTGGCCATTCTCCAGTACGTGCCTTGAATGAAAAGAAAAGCTCTCTGTGGTTTCTGTTCGCCAAATTATCTGTGACTTGAGATCTACAGAGACTTCATGAATGAGCTCTCTACACACAACGGAGGGCAGCAAGACATTGTCAATAACTCGAAAATGTTTCCATCACGAGTGGGCATTTTTTTGTTCGTTTGTTTCGAGTCGAAAAGTTTTGAGAAAGTTGTTACCATTTCAATGAAATTCGACTTGTGATTTGATGTTTTGAGATAATTGTTGTGAGAAAATTGTTTTCAGGCGAAAGAAAGTTCAAGGAATGTCTGAAAATCGGAGAAGACTTTGAATGTTTTTGGGGTATATTTATTAAAGAATAAATTGGAGAATTAAGTAGGTGTTTCCTTACATTGTACCCTGAAATTTCTTTAACTCAGAGACGCCACCTTTCTCCCACCCCATTGGCTAACCCTTTAACCTCCTAAAGCCCCATCAAAATCAAATGAAAAATGGAAATCATGTCACTCGCTTTGTCTCGTCGTCTAATTTCATTCAAAGTGGCATATTTAATTTCACATTTAGACGTCTTCATAGCCTACCATTTGAGACATCTTTTGGGCTGCCTGGCCCCTCTGCCACTCCACTTACAACTACAGTGAAACCCCGTTCCCCTTCCCTACCTAAGCGTGCATATCTGCTATGTATAATCCATGGACAAAATTTCCGGTTTGTGGTTTCATTGTAAAAGCGTAGAAACACAACACACAAAACATTTGCTTTTCGTACGTTTTGGTATTTTTGGTTCACACGTGCGCGGGTAATAAACTTCAAATGACCGAAACTGAATGAAGCCTCTTTTGCGAGGGCATTAAAGTGGCGAAGTGGAGCTAAAAGACAAGCCAAGTGTTGAAGCCAAACACTTAAAAAATAAACAGATAAATAGAAACAAAAAACAGGTAAGAAAGAAGACCCAGATGGGGACTAAAAGATACCCTGTGCTGGGAACTGGGAAGAGGAATGGCTGGATTCATTCCGCTTTAAAGCAGAGCCTGTTTCATAGAACGCTTTTTTGATCTTCAAGCCACAATATAAGAGCTGCTACTCAATTATTTCCACAAAATGTGACCCAAAAGCTCCTTAAATTCCAGGGTACATCCATTCGAGAGAGAGTAGCTTACAGGGTTTACCTTTTTGTTGTTTTTGCTTTGAAGTGTCTATCCATTCCACTATTTTTATCGCCTGCCTGTCGCCTTATTAATGTATCTTCTGTATTTATCATTGTCGAATTTTAATTAACCCTCGCGACCATTTAACAGGTTCAATGACTTCTCCACACCGACAATCCCCCTCTGTTCACCTCATCATAGACTTCTCTTTTGGCATTGCTTGGTTCCTGATTTTCTGGCAATAATTGTCCAACAGTTTCCAGTATTTAGAATAGGCAGATGGAAGGAGGATAAAAGGTTTCAGGTCTTAATTGTATCTTACTTCATTTAGCAAATCTTTCTATATATTTTGCTACAGATTTGTATTTTGATACAGTCATATCATATCATATCAGGAGAGCCTTACCATTGCCTGTCTTCGAACAATATTCATAAATATCTCTTTTTTTTCTTGTTCAAAGCTCCCCCAAACCGGCCTCTCTGTGGTGTCATGCTCTTCATTTCTGGCCGAAACTCCTCAGAATCCTGATGACTCGGCTTAAAAATAATCCTTTTACTTTCACTTTCCGACGTTTTATGGCAAAACATTCATTCCATAAATAGCCCAAAAGGACTGGAACGGGAGGGACACCCACAAAATTAGCCAAAAAGGCCAGTTAATGTTTATTAAAATTTCAAAATACAACGTAGACGTATCCGCAATGGAATATTATATAGCTTTCCATCTTGAAGAAGTGCAAGGGATGTCCTGTTTGGGGGAGTGCTGCGGCAATTTGAAATATATTGAATGTCATGGCAATTTGGTTCTATTCTTGACTGCAGAGCCCCTCTTTCCACCCATAAAAATTAATTTATTAATAACCCTTCTGTCTCGCAGGGGTGTGTGTGTGTGCTGACGCGCCATTAAAGCCGCCTGTAGCCTGTAGCATGTGGCATGTGTTGCCCATCCACTAAAAACATCCTCCCACCCCATTTCATATTAGTGTCAATGCTAATGCTAATGCCAACGCTCATATCCTGTCGTCCAAGCATTTTCCTCCATTTCCATTTCCCTCAATGGGGCGCTAAAATTCTCTTCGTGGCACAGTGGGGCAAGGAGGTAAAGAAAGTGGTGCAAGAATGCTTTCATGGATAACCTCTTGAATAAGTTTAATTGTGAGACATTTTCGGGATATACTGGAGAAGATTTTCAGAAGATATTACCCTATGACGGTGATACCATTTGCCGCTTTCCCAACTCTTGGGGAAGTTGAAGCTTTGAATTGCAGTTAAAAATTTAAAAAACTCTTTTCCCCAACCCTTTTGATCCATTTCCTTTAATCTTTGTCCCACTGTCTTGCTTCATATCCCTGTGTTTTCTGTGTTCTGCGTCCTGTGTGTGTCCTCTTGTCCAAGTGATTAGATGCGAAGTTTGTTTGACTTTCGTTTTTGCTAATAGACTTCCACAAATGTTATGAGCATCCGGAGAGGAGCCCTTCCCTCTCCCCACCAGACCCCACCCCACCAAAGTGTGTTCTTTTTGTTGCTATTGTGAAATGTTTCCTGGAAATATTTGAGGAGTGTGGGAGGTTAAAGGTAAAGACTGCCTCAGCTGTGCGCTTGGACTTCGTAGACGAAATTGTAGATATCCCGTTTCCGAATGGAAAAATACTTTTGTTTATGCCCCACACTTTACCAGCAATTTAGTGCTCAAGTTGCAAGTTCCAAAGAGAGAGAAAGACAACTTCTGCCGCCCCTTTACCAATTTCCGGTGCTCCAAGGGGTAACGAAAATTCCACCTTAATTTTAATTGCCATCAAAAAATGCCAACAAGGAGATTTTTCACTCTAGAATGGAAGTATTATATTCAAAGAAATAGAAAGGAAGGAGGACTCTCTCAGAAACTATAGGCAGGAGGAATCTTCTACAAAAAAGAAATGCTGCAGGCAGAGTACTTACTCCTTTGACAGGAAGTGATTGTGTTTCTCCTTCTCCGCCGTCTTCTTCTCCTGGGGCTGCGGCAGAAAGAACAATTTTAAGCACTACTTCTCCTTGTTCTTGTTGTTGTTGCTGTGGCTGTTCTGCCTCTTTTTTGGTGGAGCATAAAATTTGATGCTCTACTAAAAATTCTATCAAAGTGTATGCATAAAATTTACCCCTGCCACATTTCGCTTGACATTTCCCCACTCCCATTCCCGTCACTCGAGACCGAGGGTGGTGGGGTGGTATTTTGGGGTGTATTAAAACTTTATATACATTATAAAATGGGATTTTATGTCACTCCAGAAGTTGCCATTAGCCCAGCCCTTCCAACCCAACCCAAAAAAAAAAAAAAACACAGGAAAACCGAGGGAAAACCATAAAAAATAAGAAATATTTTTGATAGTCAATTGCGTGCGCCCCGAATGTCCCCTCAAAGTTCCATTGTTTTCCACAGAGCGAAGGAAAACTGTACACCCGAATTCCGTGTAATCGTAAAAGTACAAAATCCTACTCCACCCCCCGCAAAAGAAAACGCAAATTGAATGAATATTTGCTGCCCCACCCCCTTAGAATTAACAGTGAAAGTTTTTTCCTTCTTTTTTTGCTTTTGTTTTGAGGAATATCCCTCCCTTTCGAGGGTTGAGTGTTTTTCCAAATTTGTTGTTTTATTTGTTATCAAATTTTTATATTTATTGCATCTTTGCATCATTTGTTTTTTATTTCCATACGCAAATGAAGTGGAAAATGTGATGGAAATGGGGAAAATGTGAAATATTTCGGGATAATGGATGGATATCTCTGCGGCAAAGTGTCTCAAAATATGTTGGATTTATGGGGAAGATGGGGAAGATGGGGAATGAAAAACTCTTTAAAAAATCCAAGAACCATCAAAAAGAGGACATCAAATATATTTCCTCTAAAGATTTCATTTATTTCCGCCACAAACATATTTATTTCCTCAATTTACCTTCCGTTTTGTGATTTGTTCTTAATTTGCTTACATTTCCCATACGAGTTTCCTTCGGGTTTTCCCTGCCCAATTCCCACATTTCCCTGGAACAAGTCAATTATCAAGAACTTCCTTAACTCAATTCCAGGGCAATAAAACGACGGGGAATCCAACTCGAATCGGCGGCTATATCTTTCGACCGATCTGCTGGGTACGAGAACGAGAACCACCTGCCGTCTGGTCCCTCTCACTCGTAAATGTCATTGGCAGAGAGAGAGAGAGAGAAAGACATTTGCTAAATTGCCACACAATGTTGCACAGAGAGAGAGAGAGAGAGAAATGGACATTCGTTCGGATGATATCTGCATCTGCCGCGAAATACGTTTTATTTTTGTAATTTTTAATGTTTTTACGAGGCCATAAAATTAGCAGGCAACAGAATCAGAGAATCAACGACAGCATCAGAGCCGCAGCAATAGCCTCAGAAAGAGGCAGAAGGCGGCTTGTGGCCAAAAGAGTGGACAAAAGCCGAAGCCAGGAACGTGGGGTTAGGGAGGGACTCGTATGAGAATGAATATACTCGTAAAAATGAGTTTGAGTATGAGTTTTGAGCCATAATTCATGCGACAGTTAGATGCGAGCACTCAGATATCTGAAACGAGGCTGTGTGGCATGCCTCCTCCCTCTGCTGCTGCTGATGCTGCTGCTGATGCTGCCACTGCTGCTGTGTGGCACTTAAGCCAAGCGACTGACTGCAGCAGTCCGCCGCCAATTGGAGGCTAACGATGGCGTGGCATTCCTTTGACTTATGAGGTCGCCCATCGAGATGGTAGCGTGATATTAGAGGAAAGGATTGTCGTGGCACGAGCTGGGGTGGCCTTTCCGAGTGTCACCTCTAGATCCTGAGCCTTTTGCTGCATTGCTTTGATTGAGTGTTGAGCGAGAGGACGAGAGATGCGACGGCGCCCCTGCGCGGCTCGGCGCTGCGCTGTGTGATCTCTCTATTATGTTTTGGCCAGGCCAACAAGGCCATAAAATTTGATTGCTTTGCTGGCCAAAAAAAAACACAAAAATACACGAGTAAAGAAGGAGGAGTAGGCAGTCGGACAAGGAGGCCCTCCTTTTGCTGCAGGGTCTCTACTCAACGACAGGTGCGACGTCTGTTCGTTTTTTTGTGGGCTTCTCTTGAAATGTGCTCCCCCCCGCCCAACTCTTGACCTCCCCCAGCGTTCTCGAAGGCAAAGCGTCGCCATAATAAACCAATAAAACGTTGCCGCTGTTGCCCCCTGGCAGCTTGTTGTCGCGTTGCAGCCACTTGCAGTTCCAATCAAGTGACTTTTATTAGGGCCAGTTGCTGCCGAATGCTGAACGAAGAGATATTGAAGGTAGCAAAGGGCTGCGGCATATATGGGGTATAAATTGCCATTGCCGTGTGGCATGTAACCAAAACAAGCGCAAAACTACCGCAAAAAGAGTCCAATAATTGTTGTTTTGAAATGAAAGCTAAAGAATGTTATATACCCTAACATAAAGATGGAGAAGTACATAAAAAGGTGGCAATAAAAACAGAGAATAATCAAAAGTAGTTGCTTAAAATGTATTGAAGTGATTGGTAGATCTTTAGGGATTCGAAAACATATGGAAAATTCTTTGAAATCAACAAAATAATAATCATGGAGTGACGACTTACCTTTTAGGATATTGCTTGGCATCCTATTTAATGATATCTGGAACCAAAAAGAAAGGAAATATATTGAGAAATAGTTCAGAACTTGTGAAAGATATTTTAAGGAATGTTAAACCTTGAGTAACCCTTTACATTCTTTCCAATATTTCCCAAATCTTCCCAAAATTGCCACGAAAACTGAGATGATTCTGCCCCTAATCGAACTTAATCTGCCACCAAACATGCCCTATTGAAGATGTTAGAGTATAACCCTAAAATGCAACAGCGACAGCAGCGGCAACCTGTAATGAGTCGCTTTCTTCACTCGGGGGCTGGCCTTTTTCTCCTCCTCCTCCTCCAACTGCTGCTGCATGGTAAATAGATTTCGATTGCATGCCTCGTCGTGTGTCTGGGTCTCGTAAAAGCAGAGAAGAGAGAGAGAGAGAGAGAGAGAGTAGTCGCCCCACGACGAGTGGCAGCATGGAGTGGACTTGCAGCAAAAGGGGCAACAACTATACTGATTGTCTGAGATGGACGCGGCGCGATTGCTTTAGTCATGGTCTGTGGGGCACGTGCGATAATTATGGTAATATTTGCATTTGCGTGTGGCTCCGTTAAACAGTTGAGTGAGTCGCTGGGCGCCAAGAGACTCTGACAGTAACCCACACACACAGAGAGAGAGGGAGACAGAGATAGAGTGAATTGAATTGAATTGAATTGGATTTTTGGGGCTGCAGCTGCAGGCTCCCATCACTCGCATCTGTCCCTCACGTCTCTCTCCTCTTCACTCCCCACCATTCCTTAATGGCATTTTAAACAGGCAACACAGCCCCCTAACAGACACGCCCCATACCCCACCGCTGGCGTCTTTGAGTCTTTCAATTAGGTCTTGTCTTATTATGATGATATTTGCTCTAAATGAAATGAAATGCTTAGCAGATACAGTACCGTACATGGCTATAGGAGTTGCTTTTTGGGGAATTTTTGAGATGAAAATCAGTTGGCAATCTTAGAGAATTTCTAGCTAATTAAACAACATCAAAAACTATGTCAACAGCTGTTAAACACATCCGAAACGCACTGTACTTTGATGTAGTGCTGTCCCCAAAAAAAAAACCATTTTGATGGCCAATAAAATTGAAACTATACAAAGCAGCGTTTGGCTCTCCCAAGTTTTATATCGTAAAAAACAAAAAGACAACAATGATATCAAAATTAAATTGTTTAATTGAGTGTAATTCATCCACTGCACCTCATTACATTAGGGACAGGGGCACGGGGAGGGTGTCGACTGCTCAATGAAGGGTTAAGGGGATAGTGGGTCAAGGGCCAAAGCCAAAACATTTTAAATGCTAACGTTATAAATGCCAATTACGAGTGGTGCACCCTCCACACACAAAAAAAAAAAATACAAAAATTACAGAAACCAGTGGAACTTGCGAGGAATTTTGGAAATTAAAAACTTTACGATCGCGACCATAAAAAAATCTGTTAGGCCAAGAGAATCATAAAAAAAAGTGCTTTAAAAATTGCTCAACATGAAAGCTGGAAATATGTGTGTTGAACACATTCAAGGCGGGAAAAAACTAATGGAGAAATCGTCTTTGTGGGTCATAAGTCGGAGAACCCTGAACAAAAATATGAAGAGAAATTTTTGCAGAAACTGATGAAAAACTTTGGAAGAAGAACTACATAATTATATCTGTTTAAGCTAGCATTGAAATAACTGTAATAGCAAAAAACATTTCTAACATCGTTATTGCATTCCCCAAAAACGTTCCTCTTTTTGCTGCTCTTCGATTCATTAAGCAGCAGAAATTCCTCAACAAACTTCTGCCACACAATCCCCAACAACAGATCGTAAACCATTCGGTGAGATCTCCAGGCTTGACGCCATTTAAACGCCACCAAAAGAGAAGAAAGAGAACTCAAAACAACACAAACAAATTGCGAAATTCCTTTCGTTTTTATGACTCGTTCTTCTACCTATTCTACAGGTCATTGAATGCAAGTTCTCCTGCTGCCTCTTTCTGTCTGCCTATAGCTCTCTCTCCCTATATCGTTTCTCTGTCCATTTCGATTACAAACTGTTGAATGAATTCCTTGGTTTTCTCACTCCTTGAGACAGAAATTCGATTCAGCTTTGAGGAGTCGCCGCCGCCGCGGCCGCCGTTGGAGGAGGAATTCCAAGAAGGACATCTCTCTCTTTCTCTCTTGCTCTCTCTTGTCTCCTCCCACTCTCTGTGCTGTTGCTCTGGTCTTTTCTGTTGCCCCTTTTCCTTTGCCTTTTTATTGTGTTGCGTTCTCATTTAAAGCATTTTATGGCATTTTGTTTTAGTCGCCGCTTCATTATGATTTTTATGGCCACTTTAGCGCTGCGCTCCGTTCCTCCAAAAAGGAGTCTCCTACTCCCATCACTCGTCTGCAGGTGGAAGGAGTAGGAATTGCGCTCCATCTTAAGAGGACAGAGAGTGGCAAAAGGAGGAGGCAGGCAGGCATCAGGCTTCATCGTTCTTTTGCGCGGTTCTTTCTGTTTGAACACCCAGAAGGAAAGCAACTGAAAACCGTTTTTAAAGCTCGTTATAATTTTTGTGGCTCTTTTTTTGTGTTGGCCCCCCGAATCCCTTCTCCCCACACTCACGCCATTATACTGCATTGCATTGCCCAATCTCCAAAATCCCCTTTTCTCAGGGTTTATGTTCAGGTGATTGCCCTCTGGGGCATCCCAACTCCTCCTCATGTGTGTTTGTGTGTGATTATCGCTTTAAATATCCTTCGGGGGTCCACCACAAATTGGAACTGTTCTTCGGTAGTATATTCCCCACTCCCCCTGCTCCTTCTCTGCTCTTTTCGATTTCGATCTCTGTTCTTGTTCTCTGTTGTGTTCTGCCAAATGAAGTTGCTCCACTTAATTGCCAACCATTAATATGGTGCCACAGATTGGCAGATCGGTGGATCGAAGAGGGTTGTGGAGGGTAGATCAAAGAACCTGCAAGTTTGGTGTTTTAATTGGGTTCCACTTGGGGGGAGAGAGTATCTAATAGAGAGATTTCAGCTGCATCCTCTTGAAAGAATTATCATAAATTGGGAGATTGCAAACGGCAAATAGAAACCCATAATTTTGCAATTTTTTGATGCAATTTTTTGTGTGTTCTTCAAGTTTAAGCTCTTAAATAAATTCCCTAAATTCATTTTTATAGTTTCTAAGAGCTTTCAACATCATTTGAGATTCATACTTGAGCGATTCTGCTCGCCTCTGTATATATATCCTCTCTTTTCCCTTCGGTTTAACTCCTTGTCTGCCCATTCTGGCAGTGTCTTTGCTCTATCTGCAGTTCAATGATCTGCTGCAAGGTAAAAGGTTGCCCCCGAAAGCCTCAAAATTCCATAGAAACGGCATAAAATGGGATCCTGCAATCCCACTGCAAAAACACATACACCGTGAAAGGAATTAAAAACACATAAATGTCACTTTCCGAATAGCTTTTTGTTTTATGGAGCAGAATCCTTTATTTTTTGGCGGCCAGAGACCAGAAGAGCCACTAGCGACCGAAGATGGACCTGAGAACCCAAAGACCAAAACAAAAACCCAAAGCGGAGCCGCAGACACACAGCCAGGGCCAGGCCACACTTGAACTGCAGAAGCACAGAAGACAACGAACGCAGGAGGAGGAGACTTTTCGGGGAGCAAGAAGGAGCAGCACAACAATTTGACGCAAGCGCAGCGCACACACACATAGAGAGAGAGATACACACACACATAGATACGCAAAACGATTTGAGGGCCAGACGATGGCCTCTCCGTTGAACTTGACAATGAACTCGAATTTCGAGGGCATAGCGAAAACAAAAGGTGATTTACCTTTTATCCTAATGCCGGGCACAGCCTCTGCCTTGAAGCTCCTAAAGATTCGTCTACCTACAATAGATACAGATACACAGATACACAGGCAGACAGGCAGAACTCTCACAGATAAATGCACAGACAGCGATTCAGATACAGATACAGATACAGCTTCGAGCAGAGCAACCCAAAAAAAAAAAAACAAAAACATTTCTGATGAAATCCATTCAGACGCACTTCGCACATTAACGCCCTGTCCCCGGAGTGACTGCCACTGCCCCGAATAAGAATCAGAGCAGACCAGAACCTTGGAATCATCATGTGGCATATCCTTTATTCTTTATTGTTTATTCGGTGGGAATCTCTGTGTCTCTTTCTCTAGAGGATCGCAGCAACTGCAACTCGAAACTCCCTTCTTGGAACTTCTCCTATCCTACTCCCTTGACCGGCGGTCATTTCAAAAGCGTGCCGTAATCTCTTCCAATTCTTGCATCTTCCTTTTCGTTTGGGTTCTGGCCAGGAATCGTCGCTCTTAATCAATATCATTCGAAAGGGGGGGCGCAGCATTATTTGTCAATGAATCGATCGGTAGAGTTCGGAGAAATTCTTAAGACTTAAATAAATGAGAAAACATTAAGCAGGCGACTATTGAGAGCCGCTCTTTCAGTGCATTCAAAGATAAACTAATTGATAAATCGCTAAATATTTCGTTTAGTGAGTTATGCAATGGATTGTGCCAATGGTAAATATTTGTCTATACTAAAAACAATTTCTTGAACAGAAAGTCGCATGGTTCTTAGACTAAACATCAATAAGAGCTGTTTAAAATGTTTAAAAAATCCATCAAAAACCTCCAACTAAAAGCTAAAACGCATCTTAATTTCGCAGTTTTCTTTTTTTGTTGTTTGATAGAGAGACGACACGGCCAGACTTTGTTCGCATTTGAGTTCAAGGACCCTCCAGAGTAGAGTTTGGCCACCAAAAAAGATTTATTGTATCCGAGTAAACAAGTTAATGAAAATTAGATGATGGCATTTGATAAACCCAAAAATGGTCCAATATATCAACAGCAGAACAGGCGCTCAGCCTTGCCTTCCTCCACCCAGTAGCTGCTTTGGTCAGCAAACAGCAAACTTCATTCTGGGATTAAGGGAGTTGGAGTTGGGTCGGGAAGCTTCGGAGGGTCATTGTCATTGTCATTGGCAGATGATTAGAAAGATGGCTAAGCGCAGAATAAGGCCAGAAAAAGGGGAGGCCATTGAGATTTTAATGGGTTTTTGTGCTCCGCTCGAGCTCTAGCTCTCCCTCACGCTGTGTGTCTCTGTCGCTGGTCAGCAGAGCCCCAAGAATTATGACAATGCGACGAGATATTATCGCTAATCGCAACAGCATAGGAGGGCTGGCGCAGGGGCAGGACCCCGGTCGACAGTCGACTGTCGACTTACTTGAGAGTTCAGTTAACCGAAACGAAGTCGAGAGACGATGTAATTTATGGTTTAGTATAGAGTGCACAGCCCCCACTCATCCCATACTGCGGAGAGGCAGCCAAACCAATAGAGAGATGTGTATATAAAGTGTGCCATAAATTTGTGGCGCATTTCGTAAATTGAAGTTCGTGATTCTGTGATTCAGAGGTTTTCTGGATTGAGGGGCAGCCACCGTATGGGCATTAGGCTTCTATTACTGTGAAATTTAAATGATTTTAATGATGGAAAACCCCCGATTTAATACGTCCTGATTTTCTGAAAGTTTTCTTGGGGAAAGTGCTGATACCATCGGGGCTTCCAAAACTACGCTAATTGGACTTCGGCTTGAATTTCAACAATTATTTCAGTGTTTAAAACCAAAAATCAATAATAAAATGAAAGATTTTTAATATTCTAATGGAAAACAGGGTTACATTCAGTTGAACTGCAGAGGCAAAACTCGTTAAAGGACTCACAGGACAAACAGCCGCTGAGTTGTTGGCGAATCAGTGGCCAGGAAGCTATTTTTATCAGGCATTCCGCATTGGAGAGATTGACGACAGACACAAAACAACGCGTTTACATGTACAGCAGTGCAGAGTGCAGCAGTAGCTGTGTCACCCCATTCGGCAAGGCAAGGCACTGCCGGCAGCATTATTAGCCAAGTTTACAGACACATTTGTCAATTTTTATGGTGCCAACAGGACGCGATGTATGACTCTTTACAGGCAGCGGCAGCGGAAGCCTGGCCTGAGGCCTGAGAAAGGGGAAGCGATGCCGCATTGCAATAATTATGAATCATTTTCGAGAGGACAGTGACAGAGGATGTGGAGCGAGGACATCTTCAGGGGCAGCAAAAGGAGCCAGAGAAAGGAGAAATCTCTTGTAAATGAATGGGGCATGCAACCCAGCGACAAGGAAGTGCTGAATGCCACAGATGGACTCTCGAGTTAATTACCGTCAACGCCAGCATCTCCCCAGCCGCGTGCAACTTTTTTAATTCATTTTGGGGGCCAGAAACAACTTTTGGCATACATTTCTTTCGTTTCTTTTCCATTTTCTTGCTTATTTTTTGTTTTCAGGAGATAGATGATCGATGATAGGGCAGCATCGGGGCTTCGGCTTCGGCTTCGGCTTGACCTCCGCGGCGTCTCCTTCGCGGGGAGAGTGTGTCTGATTTTATTGGAAAAGTTTTCTTAGAGGCGCCTTCAGCCTCCTCTCTGGCGTGCAAATCATATTTTATGGCCATCATTATTACCTAATTTTTATGCCAAGGAAAAACTGAGGAAAAACTTGGTCCTGTGGTGTCCGTGTGTCTGTGTGTGTGTGTAGGACCTTGTTGCACATTCCCCTGCCACAGTGCAGGGCCGCCCGCCTGGCGGCCCCAAAGGAATGACTGCTGCTGCTGCTGCCTTTGCACTGATAAAACTTTGCCATCCTCCACGTTTTCTTTTCCCTTTTCTTTCAGTTTTTCTCTTCAGTTTTCCCCCCGTTCAGTTTTGCATTTAAGCGGCAGACAAAATGCGATTGCTAATTTTTCATGGCGGATAATGAATGATATATTGGTTGCAACAATCTGGCTCTCGGGTGCTGGGTGTGCAGGGTGCCACTAGTTGTGGCAATTATTCAAACTATTTGTCAGCAGCAGCAAGCGAGTGGCAAGGAGCAGCAGTGGCAGGCAGCAGATGGGCAACAGGCAGCAAGCAGCAGCAAGTGGATAGAATTTTTGGTGGTAATTAGCCAAAAAGTTCATGTGCCTTGACTTTTGATAGGGAAAAGAGAAATGGCAGCGAATGGAGAAAAGGAAAAGAGGAAAATAGGGTAAGAAAACAGCCAAAGAATTTGGGATGCGAATGCCGAGATAACAGGAAGCTTGGAAGAGAAAATGAAAGATGATGGCACAGGAAATGAATGCTGGAGGCAGACTTAAGAATTGGCAACACAGGGAGACGGGTATTTCTGTAATTCTTGGAGGGATTCCTGAAAGATTTTGGGAAAAAATCTAACGAATACTTCTTTATGCACCTTTCACATTAAAAAATAATAATTGCTAATGGGAACAACTAAAATAAATCCCAATCTTTATAGTTTTTCCATGCAATCAAACAAACATTTACCCAATAAAATATCTACAATCTCTATCTCTTCTAATCCCTTTTCAAATCGTTTCAATTTCGCATATAAACTTTATTGCTTTCTTCCTTCCTGGCTGTCCTGTTTGAGCTGTCCCTCAATTCTGCTGTCGCTGCGATGCCATTATCAGACAACCCAATTTGCCGAACAATTTACTTTGCTTGCCCACCAATCGCATTCGAATCCTTATGCGATGACAAGTTGATCTCATCCCGATAGTCCCCCCAAAAGTTAGCCACCAAATTGAACATCCAAATTATAGCCACAACGAAAACTGTCATATGGCTGGTAATATCTGATAACTGATTTGGGCGATGAGCCACACAGCTTTCAATTTCATACAAACATTCGGTCGCCCGGTCGCCCGTTAGCCCTTTCAAGGCCAAAAGGAACACCCACAAAGGAACCCCCTCATGGGTCCACACATCAGATGTGTGTGGGGCAAAGACCAACAGACACATAAAGTAAATACATAATGCTGTTTTGAAGGGGGGCGGCGCACAAACGACTAATATGCGATTATGGCAAATCAAATGCTCCTCCAGAATCAACAAGAGTCCGTCCTCCGTCTTGGCCTCTTGTGTGTGTCGTGTGGCATGTGGCAGCGGTGGCAAGACTTTTCAGCATTTTGCACATCTGTTCGAATCTCCGCTCTCCATCTTCTCGCTTGTCGCTTTTTTCGGGCCCAGACTGCGTCGAAAAAAAAGTAAGTACAAACCCAAATATAATAAAAAGCTGTGGACAGTCTCAGTCGTTGGGCTTGGGCTTTTTTCGGGTAAGGGGTGTGACATGTCTGGCTGTCTGGAAAGAAGAGGCAGGGCAGGCAGTGGGGTAGGAGGAGGATGTACAGGGGCGACAATGGGAAATGGGCATTGGGCAAAAGGTTACTGACACGGCACGCACATTGACCTTGATCGCAGAGCAGAGCAAGAGCAGGGCAGAGACCAAGAGACGAAGCCAGACAGCGCAGAGCGTTGATTTCTAAGCACAATGGGGGAGGAAAACCAGCAGCAGGAGATGAGAAAAGCAGGAACATTAGAAGGAGAGCAGAATGAGCTGAAGCAGGAGCAAAAGGAGAACAAACTGAAGCAGAACGAGAAGTAGTGTCAGAATCCAGGACCTACAGAAAGGCCAGAGGTAAACGAGGGATCCCTAACGATGTGGCGTGCTCTCAAATAAAAGCATAGAACCTACAAATGGAGCAGTCTGGAAGTCCCTGTCCCTGTCCCTGTCCCGGTCCCTGTCCCCGCCAGACAAAGTAAATTATTTGGAAATTTATTTATATTCCCAACCTACCGCATTGTTACATCACGTAAGGCACAGCCCAAACAAAATAAAAAGGTACAAAGTCAAAGTGAATTCAAGGGTGGAACAATGCCTTTAACCCATTCAAGGCAATGGCCATGAAAATCAAATTTAGAGTGAACTTTCCATGGAAGGTACAAATATTAATGAGACTCAGCAGAATGGTAGAGGTTTTTTTCCTCGAGCAATATTTAAAGTTTGAACAGATTTCACTGCAGCGTTTTCGAGTTATGAGTAAATAATGTAAGGAATATTTTAGGGGAATTCTATTTCGATTCTTCTGAAACTCACAGATTTCGTAGATGATGCTTTGGGTGAGCGTAGAACAGACTTTGAGAGCAGTTATGCAAATGGTTTTTCAAGCTATAGCCAGCCAAAACTTAGGAGCCCATATCCCAACCACATATGACATCTGTTTAAAGCTTATAATCTCAAGAAATTACTTTCCTAACCACACAAATCAAATTCGCAATGGATCATGCTCTTATCTTAAGCTTCTGGCATTCCCTCCTGTCAAAATTATGCATAGATACCGCTTCTGTATGCAGATCTTTCCTTCTTAAAAACAAAACAGGGCTTTACCTGTGGAGTTCATCATGGGTTAAACTCTGTCCAGGACGTGTCCGAATCGAAATGAAACCGAAAACTGGACACTGGACGTCCCTTTTTTTCCCTATCTGCTTGCTGTGTGTGTTTGGGTTCTTGTGTTTCGGTTTTTGGTCGAAAGAAAAAGTGTAATAAAACGCTGAGACGGAGGAGGTCCTTGGGCAGGAAACGCTAAAGGTTCGTTAAACTTTCAACGCCAGAACAGAGAAGGCGAGAGAAACGAGTCCTGAGTCGTCCTCTGTGTCTGTCTGTGTCTGGCTTTTGGGTTCTCTGGCTGGCTGCGGCTGGCTCTGCCTCTTCGTCTGGGTCTCAGCTTCAGCTTCAAGCTTAAGGTTCGCTCGTGCGTCGCTTCCTGGCCGCCACGCACAAAATATCGACGCACTTTTTGAAAAGTCCTTGGGTCGGTCTATATATGTGTGCTGGGGTCCTTGGTCCTTCCCTCATTTGTATTTCGGTGCGTCACTCACTCACCAGAAAGCTTGTGGGTATCGTCTGGCGGTGGGACGAAAAATAATAAAAACAAGAACCACCGCCTGGAGCAGAAGCAGCAACCACCACCAGGATTCGCATTCGCAGGATATTCGAAGGATCACAAGGGGGCACGGAGGAATGGGATGGTGGCAGCCCAGTCAAAGACCTAAAAAAGAGCCCCCGTCCCCCCACCAGACTAGAGTACTGTTCTGCCTTTTGTCTGCACAGAGTGTGAGTGAGTGAGTGTGTGGGGGGTATGAGTGTTTTGTGAGTGCGTGAGTGTGAGTATGAATACGAATACGAGTGCGTGTGCGTGTGCTCCTTGTCTAGAGCTCTCCTCCTTGGACTTCCTGGTGCGTAAGAAGGCAGGCAGGCAGCCTGGCAGTCGTTGGGCACTTCATTCAATTCAAATTACTTGAGAACCCTCCCATCCACCGTCTCAGACCCCACCAGCGAAACCCAACGCTTTTAATTGCCTTCACAGCCTTCCTTCATGGCGTGCCTTCGGGGTGTGGTACAGTGTACTTCCTCGGGAGTTGTGGCCCACTGCTTGTGGCGGACACCCACCAGTGGGGGTAATCACATAAATTATCAACATTTGCTCGCAAAAAGTTGTTTGGTTTGTTATTTTAATTAAAATCTAATTAAAAACAAACATCTCAACTGGTGGAACATTGACGGTCCTTTTTTTTAGTGTTTTTCCAGATAACAAATGTTTCTGTTTGGGAAGGATCTTTTGATTATGGAAGAGACAATAAACATTGGAGATGAAAAGCCTCTTCTTACCTAAATCTTCTAGTGTTCTTGGGTTGATCTTCTTTATAGGAATCTTTTACTCATGGCAATACCATCCAAACAGGCCAAATTATGCTATTCCTTTCCCATATTCCAGTATCAAATTCCATAACCGTTGCAAAATTTAAAAAAAATCCAAAAATAACGGAGTGGAACAGTGGAACATGATTGCCACGCCCCGCAACTGTACCTCTCACATGTGGCTTCCACTTCTCTGCGTAGTACTCCTCTTATTCCCCTTTCTGCTGCAATTCTGCTTCCCCTACTTCTTTCTTACTCTTCCCACTCTCACACTCTTTTGCACGCATTTTGTGTTTTGTTTGTTGTGTTTTGTTGTTTTGTTGTTTTGTTGTTTTGCTGTCCACAAATTAGCAGTCGTCGACCCCAATATCAGTTTACGACCAAAAGGAAGAGTTGGCAGTGGCAGGGCAAGAAGTGCAGGCAGAAGCAGCGGAGAAGAAGAGCACAAGAGAGTCAGTCACAAGCTTCTGCACATTGGCATAGGCATATGGGAAGAAAAGATGTGTGCGAGGGAGAAGTTAAAGGAGAGGAGAGTAGTGGTCTGGTCTGGTCTGGTTTTTGGTTCCCGTTTTTCATCCTCATCCTCACCTTCCATACAGCTATCTCTCTCTCGTGTCTGTGTTTATGTTGTGTCTCTTTCACGCTGAAAGCCAGACAAGCGTATGGTTTCCTCTACCCACCATTACCCCTCTCATTATTGCACCGTAATGATGTTCAAAGCAACGTGCAAGGGGAAGGTAAGGCAAAACAAGTTAGCCCTAGTGCAAAGTCGGAAAATTTGTTCCTGCTCTCCTGTAGCTTGCGTTCACCTTCTCTTCAATGTACCCTGTTTTAGCCACGTTTAGAATCATTCAAACCAAACACGGACACACACACACACACTCATCTCTCCTGCACTGTCTACCCCTCTCAACTTTGATTCAGCTTCGTTGTGTGGCCTCGTCTTTGCTTCGTTTTGCCCATCTCCACCTTCGGCTCCACCGGCATTCGGCATTCCGCTTGCTGTCTCGTCTGTTTGCCTGTTCCTGTTCCCCTGTTCGTTGCTCTACTCGTTTGTTGTTTTTTTTTTCGCCCCGTTTTTTTGCCGCCAGACAGCAACGCAAGCTTCTCTTTCACTCTCTCTCCCCCCACTGCTCGCTGTCTGTCTGTCTCGTCTCGTCTGTCCACCCCTTTTGTGCTTTGGTACTCTGTTCAAAACAACAATTTTTCCCGCCAAATGCTGCTGTGCAAAAAAATAAAAGGGGGAAAAGCAACAGCAACAGAACAGAGAGAACGGAATGAATCGAAAACACACAACAGACAATACCATGTGGCAAGTCCTAGGTCGGTTACACCGATACTCATGCCATGCCACCACCATGCCAGAGGCCTCTCCAGACCGCAGAGCAGCAGCACACAGGCAATGGCAAAGGCAGGAGCAGGGAAGCGGCAGTGGCAGGGCAGGGCACGGACAGGACAGGAGGCCAGACATCATGCGGGTTGAGGCAGCAAAGCAAAGCAAAGCATAGCGCAGCACACGTTGCACGTTGCTTTATTGCTGTTTCAATATTAAAATCGACAAACGAAAATCATCAACAAATTGCCCATCGTCCCTACCCCCCGCAACACATTCAACCAATCTCATTCCCCTTCTATTTCATTCCATTCTGTTCCATTCCATTCCGTATTCCAAGCCTCCCCCCGCCACGTACAGATTCGTGTGAATGAACTCCGGACTCAAGGACAATGATCTACGGGGGTTTAGGGCCAGGTTCAGTCAGAGAGCCCAGGACTCAGGATGGGGGGGAAACGGGGACTTGCAGGCTCAGGTCCAGTTCTAGTGCCACGTCTACCCGCCGATGCCAGCACCGAGCGAACCATCATTTCGCTTTTTTTTTCGCATGCGATTTATTTTGCGTCGAGGGTTGATTTTTTATGACTGCAAAAACAACAAGAATAACATTACGATGGTTGGTCGGCAGGGGCAAGGGGAGGGGGAGGAAGAAGTAGAGACGTCATTGACATTGCAAATTTAAGAGGCGGCAGCGGCAGAAGCAGCTTCAGCAGTCAGAGCAGCGGCGATAGAAGCAGCCCAAGGTACATTGAGAGAAGGTGAGGATTGAGCAAGGAGCGATCGCGTCAAAAGATAAGGAAAGTGAAAAAATATGCTAGAAAATGGAAGGATCAGTAGTTGTGGGAATGCCTTACCACATGCCAAAATATGCCCTGCAATCAGCAGACATAACAAAACAAATCGTAAAATTTTACGCGTTTCTTACTCCATCCACCCACCACACTGTACCCAGTCTACCTCACTTCTAAGCCTGTCTGAGTCTCACTCTCACTGTAAGCAAAAGCTAAGCAACCTGATGGATGCTGCAGACAGACGACGACGACAGCGGCTGCGGCAGGGACGGCACCCAAAAACCGCAGCAGCAGCAGCGGCAGCGGCAGCGACAGACAGAGACGAACGTGAACAATTGAAGAATATATATGGAGAAGGAGGGCAGAAGGGAAACTAAGCCTGAGGGGGCGAACGTGAGCAGAGAGAAGGGGGAGTCTAATCCAGACAGTAGAGGGAGGGGCAGCGTCATTGTCCTTCGGGCTGCTGGCAGCTGGATGCGTTCCTTTATTAAATATTTAGCGACATGCCCCCCAGTCCTTAACCCTCTCTGACTCACACTCACACTCACTCCATCCCGCACTAACAAACAGTCAAAAGCGCACCCCAATCCAATTGGAAAATGCTGCCCTTAACCCTTCGAAGGCAATCGTCATTTAAATGCATCCCAAAAGTGGAGCGGGGAAACGCCAAAACACACACAAAAACAAAGACATGGAAGAGTCGTAAATGTGATACCCTTTGGTAAAGTTATTAGAGGAGCTAAATGATAGAAATATTCCAGGGATTGTTGAGATTTCTTTTGGGTATCTTTAGTATCTCTGGGATAGAGCGTTCCCATCTTAATGGATCAAACTTATATGCCCTTTTTCCTCCTTACAGAGTATCCAAAACAAACACAAAAACCGATCCCTGACTCCCGAAACGTTTTTGCCCAGTAAACGCCTCTCCATCTGTCTCTTTCGATTGCCACTCTCCCGCCTGGCGCTATCCCCCTCCCAGCCCTTATGCTGCATCTCTGAATATAGTATCTGTGTTTTTGCCGAAAAATTGCACCTGTCTGTTGTCCCTGGTATCCCTGGTAGCCTGTGTAGTTTTTGCACCTGCCTTCCTCATCTGCAGATCGGCAAAAGTTGAAAGCATCCACATATCGTCTGTCTGCCGTTGCTGGTTTGTTGCTGCTGCTGCTGCGTTTTATTTTGGGGCTTGGGTTTATTTATTTGTTTGCTGTGGAAGTTGTTTATTTTTGTTGCATGTGTTTGAGGGTGTAAGGGTTAAGGCTAGAGCGGCAGGGACAGGAGGGGCAGCGGCCAGGTTCAATGTCCTTTTGGTCAATGGGATTAGTCCGGTGGTCATCCTTTGTGGAAGGAATAAAAACACAAAACCAAAACAAAACCATAAATGGAAATAATGAAAATTAAAAGAACCTCAACAGCTACAAAGAGCGAAAATCTGTGATTGAAACCAAACAATTACATTTAGCATATTGGAAGTTTATCTCTTGAGGCATATTTGGTACTACCCGATATATTATTTTACTCCCAAATGCTGACAGCAGCTCTCCTCATTTCACCCCACCCTTGGAAAAACTACCCACCATACGGAAAACCTCATTAAGGAACCCTTCAGAAAAACCATCTTTAGAGCTTGACAGGAGGCGGCCTCGAGCTAGGAGGGCCTTAATTCATTTTGCAATTTGCATAGAAAAACTTTGCATTTCAAATGCTCTCAACATCTTGATGTTGTCTAGGGGATGCAACCCTATAGGGGGAGGGGTGCTAGGCGGGTTGTCACTACAAGATCCCGAAACGGACAAAGGAGTCAACAATGTCAGCGAGACTCCTCCGACTCCTTAGAGCGACATATTGGCAAACATGTTTATTTACAGCCCCCCACCAAAAAGAACAAGGACAACTCTCGGGAAGAAACAAGGAGGCGACGCATCGCGACTCAACTCGACTCCAGAAGGGACTCTCCCTGTACAACCCCCAAAAAACACGCACCCAAAAGTAAAACCAGAAAACCAAATGCCACAGACGGAGAGGCATATTGTCATCGACGGGAGAGGAGGTAGACGACAGACGACTGTAGACTCCCAGACGTCGAACAATTCGTGCAATTTCACTTCAAAAATGTTGCGACGTTTAGCGCGCGATTGCCACAAATCAAAGCGACATTACACAGCCGCCAAGCCCAGCCGTCTGTCCTGCTGTCCCCACACACCACACTCTCTCGCTCACTGATACCCTCTTCAATCTACACACTCCAGCTATTTTAGATAAATAAAAAATCGCCAAGATATCCCAAAAGGGAGCAGAGCAGCAAGCAACATATGCGCGCCAAATCAGAGGAGCAGACAAAACAAACAAAGACCAAAGGACAGAAACCAGACATGAAAAGCACAGACGAAGAAAGAAAGACCAATGGACAAACAGACAGAAGCACAAAGACAGAAGAGCAAGACCAAGCCCAAGACAGACAAGTCGAAACCGAAAAAATCTTTGGTAAAGAAAGGAAAAGTTAGCGCGAAACGAAAGGAGAGGAGATTGTGGAGATGCTTTGGCATTAGAGATGATTCGAAAAGCAATAGAATAAATGGAAAAATTATAAAATAAATATAATTAAAACATGGATTCCGATCGTTAGAAAGAAGCACAATAAATAGAAAAAGGCAAACACCTTTTGGTAATTGCCTCAGCCTCGTGTCACGCTCTCAACTCTGCAGCAACGTCTCAAAGGGCACCACCAGCTCATCCTTCGACAAGGCTCGCGACACGCCGAAAAGCAGCAGGATGGGTTCCTCAGATGAACGAGGAAAGTACTCTCGCATCTCGCAGCGTATTGCGTCTGCAGCTGTCGACGGACGGTCCCTGTCGATTACTGCTGTGTTTTCGGGTGCGTAGACATCGCCAGACGACCAAAGACGACGAAGACGACGACGACAATATTCCACTCCAAGTGATTTGTTGTCCTCTGTCCGACAGAAGGAGAGAAGTTTTCCAGACGACAGCCACGAAATGATTGCCCCACGAACAACAAAAACACAAACACCACTCGGTGTGTCCCCCAGCGGCGTACAAAAATTTACGCGTCTCTGAACTTTGACCCTCAGACGACGATGATGCTGCCTGCCCTGCCCCTCCTCTGTTGTGACCTTTGTGGGTGCGGCAGCGTCGTCTCCCACATCCTCCAAAGCCGCCACCCCAAGCGGCTCATCCCATCATCGGTTGCACATCAAATTTTATGGCGCTTGCTGCCTCTTTCGTTGCTGTTGCTCTTTGTTTTGTGCCGGCTTGGGGGCACTTTTTTATGCGAAATTAATTTAGAAAACTTTTCTCCGAACCGAAACACACAACAGAAAACCAGAAAAAAAAACCCAAACAAAAACGATACGCAATTCCCGTTCACTCTGGCAAAACTGGGGGAGTGTCAAATTATTGCTCATGTTTTGTTTGTTGTGAGAGAAAGGGGTCGCTAAAGGTCAAAGTTCACAGCAGGAATACAAGGCTAATACACAAATTACACGACGAAACTGTACTTCGATAAGAGATTGGCTAGGCTGTGCCTCTACAGGTGGATTGTGGCTTTCATTTCAGATGTGTGAATCACTAATCTTAGTCGCTATTAAGCAGCTCAGACCTGTATCCACAGGCAATCCCCTGAAACCTGTAAAGCATCTTCCTAAGTGGAAATTCCTTTGCTTAAATACCTGTAAAAATGTACATAAACTGTTTTCTATCAACTGTACCTCATGGAACCCATAAAGGAGGCTTCTTTCTACATTCCCATTCCCAGAACTTTAAACTCATTTGTGGGTTAACAACCTTCTTAGTCATCTAGTCAAGTCAATGCATTCCATTTTTATGGCAGCAGCACCAACAAAGCAAATGCTGAGGAATTCCCCCATTCTCGATGATCTTCCTAGCACACCATTCAACGTTACATCCCCTTTCCCCTTCCCACAACCCAATCTGACCGCATCCTGATCGGTGGATCGTTGGATCGCTGGATCGTCAGATCGTTGTGCAGGGAGTCATTCATCCACATGTAAAAGGTGGCATCTGTTAGATATAAAACCATCAACACGAGACGCTTTCTGCGATTCTGCACCTTCTGGTCCCCCCTTCTTTTTTTGTGTGTGCAAAGTTCTTTCAGTGTCTTCAGTGCCCCGTCTGCTGCTGCTTGTTGTGTGGCAGAAGCTTATGGTGTGGTGGTGGTGCATCGAACTCTGATTCTTCGAGACGCTGTTTCTCTCCAGAGAACAACCATAATTACGCCGCAGTAGATCGGTGTGCAGAGGCCGCCGCCACAAAGAATTCTTCTAGGGGGTTTCTTGCACATGTCATGGCTCTGCAGAGAGAGAAGGAGACAGCGCTATGCCAGAAGACCAAAAGAGTTGGACAGTAAACGTGGGAAGGCGCACAGGCGCATACGAAAAACCCCCCACCGAAGCCACAGACAGTGCAAAAAAAAGGGGGGGAAACAGAAGACGGTCCCCTCCTCACCCATCAAAAAAAAACAGAACCAAATGGAAAATGGAATGGAATCGAATCGAAGCGGCAGTTAAATGAAATTTGCTTTGTGTCTTCCCTCTCTGTTCACTCGCTTCGTATTTGTTTTTGTGTCTGGGGTACACTCCACCACTGCGACGGTCTGCGGGTTGAATGGACGCAAGGTGACGTCGCAGTCGACTCTTCTGCTGCTGCCGCTGCTTCTTCCACGTTTGTTTTCTGGATTTGCGCGCCAAAAACATTCCCCTTATGCATACCCTAGAAAGTGGATATGATAGGCTGGACCATGAGGAAATATTTCTGTATTTTAATAGAGAAATTGCTCAGGATTTTGAGAATCCCAAGATCCCAAGTATAAAACAGGTGCAACAAAGATCCCAAAACGATGCTACAAATATTTTATAAACATCTTACGACTATATCTTCTTATACCTCCTATGGATTATAAGATTCAAATACAATTTCTAGGGTAGTTGGAATCTCTTGAATTCCTGCTTTCGCGCCAAAAACGTTCCCCTTTTTCTGTTGTTGCTGTTTCAAGCCAGAGTTGACTTTGTTTTGACGTTGACCAGACTACAAACAGAGAGACTGTAGAGACACAGAAAGAGAGCCATAAAAACAGAAGAGAAGAGATGATGCAGTCGCCAGCAGTGAATGGGCGTGGCACAGCGGCAGTGGCGGCAGCGTCGAGAATCACTTGGCGGCAGAGACGAGAAACAGGAGCACAGTCCCGGCCCCACGGCCCAGACACAGCGCCAACACAACACAACTGTTGTTCCCCGAGACGACGACGACTACAAACCCGACTCCCCTTCGTTTCGCTACGACTGCTGTCTCTGTTTGTCTCGCTTGCTCCTTTTACTGTCTGCCTGTATGCGTATGTGTGTCTGTGTACGTGTATTGCGTGTTTTGCTTTGATCCCCTCATTCTGTCTGGGGGCAAAAAAACATTCGCTGTGTTTTTGTGCTCATTGCCATTGCCTGCACTTCGCCCGCCATTTGGGATATATTCTGCCATTCCGACTGTACTTCGGGTTCCATTTCGTTCCCCCTTTTTCTATACTTTTAGGCAGGGTAAATTGAATGGTGGGGTGTGGCTTACCACAAGGACTCAAATTGTATGCACTTTAGGTCCCTCTTCGAGATTTGTTTACAACTCCTCTGTGCTTTTGCCAACAAAATGTGTCCCGACCTTTCCTTGTAATACATCCTTCTTTTCTGCCTTCCCTCCTGGTCCTACTTCTACCCTTTTGGAATGCTGCTTCGCCACCGTTTCATTCCCATTTCGCATCACGTCGATCCATGTTCCATGTAATGGCCAATGGCCCATCGTTCTCGTCATTCCCATTGTCGTTTTCTGGCTTTGTTTACACGCATTTGATGGACCACTAACGCCGCTCCGCACTTTCTGCTGTGTGTGTTTCGTGGGGAAAGGAAGGAAGGAATACGAAATGCGCGGGATTTTCTTTCACCCCCACACCCACTCTGCCCACTGCTTTTCCACTGCTGTTTGGAATTATGATAGGAGGGAAAATAAGACAGAAAATGGCGAGAAAATTGTAATTCGGTCCCTTCGCTCCCCCCGCTCGAAGAGACAGCCACACGTTTCTCCTTGCACAATTTTCCATTACCATTCCCCCTCATTCTCGAGAGTTGGTTTTTCTTTATTCTTTTTATTAGTTGTACTTTATTGAATTCGCCGATTGAATGAATTGCTCAATGAGCTGCTGCCCCACCATCGTTGCCGTCGTGTGGATGATGAGCAGCAATTTGATGGTAGGAATTGGTATGCGGCATCAGGAGGGGAGACTCTTCATGGACACTCCTCTGAAGTGTGAAATGTCTTGGCAATGATGCGAAAGAGGGTCTGTCCCTGCGACCGGAAAGCTTTCTGGCCAACTCTGATGGCAAAATGATGACATTTAGTTGAGATACTAACACCAGAGAACAGCATACTAAACTTAGCTGGGGGTTAAGTGGGGTTTTTCGAGACAGTTTGATGAAAGAAGGGTCCCCCAAAGGAGGGTTTTCCGCTTTAATCCAAATCTAATTGGTGGAAGAATGATGACATTTTCATGGGTATTACCTGCTGTTTGGGTTTATTTTTGATAAGGGAGGCTCTTGTTGAGGCAACAATGTAGAATTGCTTTGAAATTGTTAAATTTAGGACCAAAAAGAGTCTAGAAATGTGATCCAAATGGATGTTTCTTATGTTAAGAACGAAGTTCCTATCAGATTTATATTTTTATCTCGATATACCGACTATTTGTGAGGTTTTCTAGTCTTTTCCTATTCCTTTATATTACCCATCTCTCCGTATCCAAAAACTCTTCCCATAACTTTCGTTATTGAAATTCTCAATCTGTATCTGAATCCAACTGGCAGCCATCACCCACAGAAGTTTCCTCCAAAAGGCTGTTACATCGCACATCCGCACACTGAACGCCAGCCAGGAAGACGGTCTGCTCGGAGTCCGTAATCTCCAGATCCACTTCCCCGTAGAGCCGACGGGAGCCAAAATTCTGCAACTGCACTGCTCGATTGATCATCGTGCGGAGTCGTAAATTCTCCTGCTCCTGGCACACCCGTAATCGCTGTAATTCCTTTCTCTGGTTCGACGTGTGGCAGGAATTTTGCTTCAACTCATTCGAGCGGGTTTTCAGTTCCTGAATGATGCCATTTTGACAATCAATTTCTTTGATTAACGATAGATATTCTTTATAGAGGGATTGCTCTTCCTCGTTGTCCTCGTCTTTTAAGTCTAGATGTTCAAATGGATCTTCGTCATCGTCCTGCTCCTCTACGCCCTCTTCTGACCCTACTTCTGCCTCCTTTGAGGCATTTTCTTCCACTGGAAGTTCGGTTTCCCCCTCTTCACCTTCTGTTTCTACTGCATCTGTATCTTTTTGCTCAGGAGTATCTGCATCTTCGGCTTCGGGCAGTGGTGCATTCTGTACGTTCGCCATTTGATTGGAATTTGCTTGGAAATTTTGGGTGTAATTTTAAGAATTTACATCGCAGGAAAATAATATTTGATGTGGCAATTTTGAAGTGTAAATAAAGTCTTGCTCTGGGAATACTTTGTTCTCTCAAATCAACATTGTATCCCCCAATCCTCCACAAATTCCGCATGCATTTCATAAAAGCTGAAGCCCATCGTTAATTCAAGAATCCATCCACTGGAATGGCATCCACAGGGGGTGCTGGGGCTGCAGTTGCATGCAAGCCATAAAAATATGACGCCATAAAAGTCACCACACAACTTGCCGCAGCATCGTTACACACGGGGGTGCATGCAGCAGCAGCAGCGGCAACGGCAGTTCCGTGCAGTGCAGTCATCAAATGCGATATGACTTTACGGACTTACAGGTTGTTATCGGTTATATAAACCGCTTAACTACCGATAGAACCCACCCGAGAACGAACCCCAACGAACTGCACTTCATGCCAAATTAAACTGCATTTTCGCTCTCTTTTTCTCAATGATTAATGCGATGCGATGCGATGCGATGCGATGCGGAAGGCGGTAGAGAGCAGTAGAGTTATGCGCGCCTTGAAGCGTAATCCTCCGCTGGGATTCAGTCACCAGAAATCACAGTGCCAATAAAAGCGTGAAAATAGCAGTGAGAGGAGGGAGGGCTAGCAGAAAGCTGTCACGGAAAAGCACAGAGGTAGTGGCAGTGGGAGGCTGCCTGTCATGCTGGGAAAAGCAAGAGGCTGAGGCTGAATGGAGTTTAGCAGAGGAGTCAGTGGCTGTTGACAGCAGCAACAGCTGCAATAAAACATAAAAAAATTCATGATGGCAAAAGAAATATTCGTAAAAAACCAAAAACAAATAAAAGGGAAACGGAAATGCGTGCATTAAGGGATAGAGAAAAGTTGCAGTGGGTGGGAAAAGGAAGTTAAATAAAGTGAATATAAGGAGATTCAAACATATCCAAGAGAGTTTTAGGGGAGATTTTAGTGGAAAACATGATAAAATAAATATAAAGGAGCTAGCTATCTAAATCAACATTTGAAATTATATTTGTTTAGCTTAAAGAAAGTGCAGAAAATATTTAAATAAATAATAGATAGTTTCCCCCTTTTGGAAGTTGGTCGTGTGGCAAGTTAAATCCCCAACAAGGGGATGGGGATTGATTTCATTTCATGGAAATGCTAAGGAAACTTATGGCTCAAGTGCTGCATTTTCTTTCGAAATAGTATTCAACTTTTAGGGTAGAAAATAATCGTCTATCCTCGCGCTGTCTTTCAAGGGAATTATGCATCTGATGGATGCATTTCCTGGAAATCTGTTAGCTGCCACGTTTGATCTCCGGTATTGGAAGGAACCCTGTTTCCTGGAAAATATATTTCCAACCTTAACTAATATTAAGAGTTGACACTCCCTTTCCAATTTCCACTTAAGCTTTAATCGCTCCGCTCATGGAAAAACCCTTCTTCCTGGGCATTGCCTTGGGGGCTCACTGCCTGTTTGTGTGTTTGTTGTTGGTTAACCTTCCTGGTTTTTTCGGTTCTGGTTTTATTTTATTTTTGGCATAATTCCCGCAGCCATTTGCTCTCACTAGCGCGGGCTGTGTCCCTGAAAGTGACAGTTGGATTAGCTAACCCACACACACAGGCATATAGCGGGAGAGATACAGAGAGGACACGTGTGTGTGTGTGTGTGTGTGGAAATGCCATGACACAAATTCCCGACCCTTGTCGACTCTTGTTGGCCAAGGACAACATCCATGGGTTAGGAGAGAGGATGCCAAGTGGATGAGCATCATTAGCCTTTGGCTGATGCTCCTGCAGGTCCACTTCTCTCTCTCACACATGAATGCCTCTGCTTCGATTGCTTGCTTCGATTCCAACTCCGATTACGCATACGACACATTAAACGCTTAAAGACAAGAGCAGGAGGCACTTTTCTCACTCACTCCCTGCCTTTGTGTGTGTGTGTGTGTGTGTGTGTGGAAAATCAAATAAAAGACACAAAAACTTAAGAACAAACGAAAGGCATATCCTTCTCCACACACATGCACATCCTTTGATTCTTTTTTTGCTCTCTTCCTACTTTTGCATGCAACTTTTTGCGCCCATTCTTCTGTTCTTTTCTGCAGAGTTTTGTTTTCTCTTGTTGCAGCATGCAACCTCTCCGCGCCACTCCTCTAGCCTGTCAGTTGGTGGATAGGGTTTGGGTTCGGCTGTTTTGTTTATGCCTCTCGTAGCACTGCATGGAAAATGATTTCATTAAAAAAGTTGTAAACTTTTTCATTTAATTTAACTGCAGAGCAAACAACACATCTTTTGTGCAACAGCAGCAGCAGCGGCAGAAGATTCTGTCTTCCTGCTTTGCCTCTCATTTCGTATCGTTTTGCTCCGCTTTTCTCTTCCTTTATGTTATTTTTTTGCCTTGCTGCAACCATCTTTTCAGTTAGCATCTGCCGCCAGGATTCAGCCGCCTCCGACTTAATCTAGTTCTCCTTCTGCTCTCCTCAAGATTTTTCTTTCTCTTTTTATTTTTGGCTGGCTTTCAATTAAACTTTTCCATTCGAATTCATTGCAAATTTAATTTTGCACAGCAGGTGGCATGCCACTTCCGCCCAGCCATTCGCCCCATCGAACTCTTGACTCGCGACAACAATCCAAAAGTTTTTCCCTCAAGTCTAATGTATTATGACTGCATCAGTAATTGCATATCCCGCGCAAAAGTTTACCCCTCCCCGTCCCACCGCAGAAATCTTTTCCATTTTCATCCATCGCGTGCGTTTCGTTCCGTTCCGTTCCGTTTCCTCCACTCTAACATCTGACCCTGACCCAAGCGAACTGCGAGCGACCTGTCGCCGCTTCGCTGACAACTTAATTCAGGGAAAAAAAGTACTCTCAACTTCCAGGTCTCTGACATTTATGCGAGATAATACCCTGTTTATTGTAGAGCGTGGCATGGCGCCTTTTGAGAGTAGTTTTGTCCTGGATGGAGAGCTAAGGAATATCGTTTATGGTTTCATTCTATTGGTACAACTTCTGTAGTTATTCCAGCGTACAATCTCATTCATGTAATGCTAATAAAAGCCTCTAAATCTATGCCTTTAAAAGGGTACTCCATCCACCGCTGATTCTCCTTTCTTGTTGCCTTTTCCTCCTTTTTTTTTAATCATCGCAGAACATTCACAGAACATAATTCAATTAGGGCCCCACATAATAGAGGGAGTCGTGCGTCCACACGCCCCATAATCACCACTCAAGCCCCTGCCCTCCCCGCTCCACCACCTCCTTATCCGCCACATCATGTGGCACGACAACATGTCGTATTAGTAATATTTAAACACAAAAGCTCAGCAAATGTTGACATGCGTTGCCATTAGACGGCAACGGCAACGGACGTAGCGATGCATTCTGACACGCACAGAGGGGGCGGAGTGCGGCAGTGTGTGGGAGTATGAGACCTAAAAGAAAATTCAATTTTCGCACAAAGGAAAAACAAAAGACATGACAAAAAACCCGCACACTTACACACACACACACACACACACACACACAAACACACACCAATAATAAGCTGCTTAGAAGCCAGCGATGCGAAAGTGAAGAAATGCGTTGTAATTCCCTGATGATGAGCCCCAAGGAATGAGAGGGGTCGAAGGGCTCTCCCCCTCTCTGTAGAGCGGGGGTGGCATTAAGCCACTTGCTTGCATGTCAGGGAATGCGGTTGCATGTGCCCCACGCGCACTCGCACAACCATAGAGTCGTCGTGTGCCTCTGGGCGATGGGCGGCATGGGGCAATGCGGCTTGCCGGGATGTGTATGTATATCTTTCTATGAAATGTGTCATGTTGACAGCGTGGAAATGTCACTCATGCGGCATCGTAATGAGTTTTCCCAACGTCAGCTACGACAACGCTGCAACAATACCACCAAAAAACAAAAAAAAAACGCAACAGAAGTTGCAACTTTCAGAGGGAAAGAGAGAGAGAGAGATATATTGGGTTAGGTTGTTTGCCCCCAAATGGCGGCGAGGGATATACAACATATCGTATTGGTATATTGAAAAAGTTTCTCATTTCTCAAGGCAATAGATTCTACGAAAATTTGAAAGTCAAACTAAAGTTGGGGGAGATTCCTCCTCCCAGAAGCGGAGGGTTTGCAGCTGCAACTGTAAGATACATTGAATTTATTAGCAGCTAAACTATATCTAGCATTCAATATGCAATCTGCAACTGTTTGATAATTGTATTTCTATCAGTTATTTATATTTTTAAATATTCTCGTACATTAATTATGAAATTCCACTTCTCATATTCTCCATCCTAAATCGAAGCTAATTTCCTTGTTACCTACAAGACATTTCACCTATAAACTGCACCATTTCATCAGGCATTTCTGAAAGGAAAGAGAAAACTTTCGAACAGCTATAGTATATTTTTGGTGTGCGTTGCTCTCTGACAACCATAGAAAATTCTACTGTGTGACATGAGGGAGAGAGCGAGGACAAAAGAATACGATTCTGTGCTGTGCCTGTTGGGCCATCATCGAAATAAAAAGCGAATACCCACCCACAACTCCCACCTAAACAAGAGGCCTAGAGTCACGCCCACACACTGTGGCACTCTCTCATAGTCGACGTAGAAACGTAACCGTAGACGTAGACGTAAACGTAGACCGGAAAAACGATGTTTCGTTCGTGAGCGACGAGGCAGGGCGAGGGGCAGTGAAAAACGTTGTAGAAATTTCCATTGTAGTAGAATTTCACAATAATTGCAATGCAGTTTGCTGCTGCTGCTGCTGCTGGTTGCACATGGACTATATACCCTACTTATATAAATAGTATATATATTATATTTAGTATATATATTATAGTATAGCGTATGCTCTATATACTTTTGCCATTTTTCGGTCACAGAGAGACTGAAAAAAGCAAAGAGAAATGCAACCAAGGAAAATATCGATCGATTTTTAAATGAATTTAGGTCACCCGACAGGCCCCGGCCCACACCCCTCCTGGCGCACAACCCCCCCCTCCCATCGCTCTGATTCCTCTTCCGCCTTCTCTCTGGGGGGCATAGTGCACTCTCCTCCTCCTCCTCCACCCCTCGGGTTTTTGCATCACTCAGATACAAGTGAAATGAAAATGTCAGGCGGCTGCCTGCCTTCTGCCTTCTGGCTTCTGCTCACGTAACTTATTTTAATTCAAATCAAATGCGAGAAATGGAGAAAAATAGATTGAAATGATGGTACGAGGTTCTATTCGTATTTTTTCGTTTGTTTGGTTGCGGGAAAATGTCTGGGGAGTAGCCGGCCTGCGGCATATGGTTGGAAAGGGGGCAGAGAGTAGATATTCCTGTGACACAAGCAGGGCCAATGGGCCAGAATGCCTCTGCCACAAGGGAGGAACGGGAGAATAAAGATAGTACTATAGTTGTAGTAGTAGAAGTGGTAGTAGTGGGAAAAACCTCATACGCACTCAGCATTTTCCATGGCCTTGGCTTGACGGAAGACGAGAGAACAATAGTGCATTCACAAACTGCTATGCACTGAGAGAAAATTATGGCAAAAGGGAATACAAGTGTGCAGATTTATGATTTGTGAAATGAGAGTTAAGGTATAAAAAAGAACTTACCGCAGTTTGAAGTCAAAAATCTATAAAAGAAAGGAGAGAAAATATTAAATAATTGTAAAACATATAAAGAAAATTATAAAAACAATTAATTGGAATAAAAATAAGGTAGCATAATTGATTAAAAATTCTTAAGAATTTATTACAAAAGTCTATTCAGAAATTATAAAAAGAGTAGAGCCAAATGCTGATGGAATTTCTTTTAAAAATTGTTTTCTTCCAACAAATTTCTCTCACTGCAGTATAGTACACCCTTTCGGGCAGCACACCGCCGCAAACCCCTGGATTGCCCATGCCAGACACGCGCCATCAACATGTGCATTTTACGAGCCAAGAAGAGAGATGACAGTACCAGTGTGTGGCACACACAGAGCGGCAGTGTTACCATAGATGGTTGCTACGAATGGTAGAACGGTAGGGGGACAGGGGACCATCACATTGTTGATGTCTTGGGAAAAAAAAACCTGATGTACTATGTGTAGTTATGGAGAGTACCTCCCACTACCACTACTACCACTCTCAGTGCCCCTACGACGACCTACACTGAATGGATGATTCCTCAACGTTTCGTTTCGTTTCGGAGACGTTGCAACTAATTTTACGTTTTTATGACACTACCGCTACGTGATGCCACAGTGTGAGAGAGGAGGGAGAGGCATGGGAAGATGGCTTAAATCATAGACTAAATTCAATCACGTGTGGCCAATAAAAGATTGAATTCTACGGTACATCACGATGCGATTGGGTTCCACATTCTTTATGATTGTGTGTGGGGAAACAATGAGAAGTTTCTCCCCCAAAATGCAACTAGAAAGAAAGGTTATAACCCCACAAAAGAAGTTTTTTTTGCCTGCCAAAAGAACTTCAGCAACAAAACTTAAGTCTGAAAGAAAGAAAGGTGAAAGGTGTCCCTGCCTTAGGCCACCACATCTGTTCCCTTTTGTCCCTTGCCACCTCGCCTCTGGCATTGCGGCATTGCGTGTGGTTTCCCTTTTTTGTGTGTGGGGCATGTAACTGTGACCACAACATTAGGGAAACTCTCTCCACTCCACTCCACACACACACAAACAGCATAAAAAGGGACACTGGGACACTTTATTTGGTCATTTTGTGTTGTCCTTAAAAGTAAACGCCTTCATTTTCATTTTCTGTAGGCACTGGTTTTGCTTTTTGGGTTTTATGGGAAGTGTGGCACCTGTGCGGGCAACAGATTTGGTTAATTTATAGAGTGTTAATTAACAATGACCCGCAGGTTATTGATTTTTACACTAGTTTACACTGGAGGGACATTCCCAAGGGAGAGCGAAGGACACACCATGCCGCTTCCCCCCAGCCACATCCATCAGGAAGCCAAGGATAGCTGTCACAATGCTCTCTGCTCGTGCATTTGCATTTGCATTTACACTCATATTACCATTCCCATTCCCATTTCCATTCCCATTCTTCACTTTTTCCTTCCCCCCACCTTGTTTGATAATTATGTAATATCCTCAAGGAACTGCACCTGCAGCTGTCACATACACACCTTGAAATAACATCACCATCCCCCATGCCCATCCACTGCCGCATCCTTCCGCTCGTTGCAGTTGCAGCAACAAAAAACTGGGTTAACGATAAATTACAAATGGTGTCGGGGTCCTAGTTAGAGCAGAAGGAAGCCACCAGCGTCCATAGCCTTGCCCCGGCCCCGGCCCCGGCACCGCCCTGTCATGTCACACTCGATGAATGGAGGCCACAGCCCCGGTGCAAGTGCCCCAAACTGCTCTAGATTCGTCGTTGGCCAGGCCATGATCTACTACCACAAATGCAGCTACGTCTCTGGCTCTCTCTCTCTGTGGTCTCTGCTGTGCTCTCAGCGGCGGCTGCTTCTTGGCCTCCCTTTTTGAATGTTTGTCTCAAAAATTCAGCAAAAACAAACAGAAATTGCAGTGGGAGAGCCAGTGATACTCTTTCTGAGAGATGAAAGTGATAAATAATGGCACTTTATGGAATAAAGAACTGCCACGCGACAGGCAGCAGCACTTCTCGGTACGTGGGAAATTGCAGCAAGGTTTCCTCCACATCAATTCCTTGCATCTCCCATAGCCACAGCGACTATTCTTTGGGTAGAGTACTGAAATTCACGCCTACGAGAGCAAATAAACTGCGTTGTAGGTTGCAATGTTGCATGTTGCAGCGCAGTGTGGCAGTGGCAGCGACAGCGAACGTGCCTATGAACCAGTTACCAGCACCTCTCTCTCTTACCGCCTCTCTCTCTCTCTCTCTCGGAGAGCATTCGGCTGGGCTGCCTCGACCTGCCGCCTTCAGACGGCAGACCAAAACAGACCGCCCCGTACCGTACCGCCCCGCCTCGCCCTGACGCCCTACTTTTGCCGATGTGGCTGTTGTGGCACAAGGTTCGGCCTTGGCGAAAAAGCAGGTCACTGCTGAACGCAGTGCATGCTTCTGGTTACCCAAACCATTGGGTGTGTATGGGTGTGTGTGTGTGTGTGTGTGTGTCTGCCTCTCATTCGACCCCGTCCGACACACTCTCGGTAGGCCTTAATTTATCTTTGATTTCATGTCACAAAAGTCATCGTAAGATGTCCTGTCCCTCAAAAGATATCCTTTGTTTCTCAACTTCCCAATGCTCATATCTCTTGTATTTCCCTTTGAATTTTTTGTTCGAAAAAGAAACACTTAAATGCAGAGGAAATCGAAATGATTTTCAATTTGCGGTTGCCCACAATTTGATTTTTTGTCTGTGGGATTTCTGGTTTGTGTTTGGGTCTCGATCCAATCTGGCTAATCCTTTCATTCAGGGGATTTCCATGACATGGACTTGCATTTCGCTCTTCAGATTCTCTTCAACATTCGCTGATTCATTGATGGGCAACTTCTAGGAAACGCGGGGGAAAAGGGCAGTGTGGAAGTGGCAGACAATGGTAATAATAAATTTAATTTGAACTCTGGCCACAGACTAACTTCCGCACACAAATACACATACATTTCCCGCTCATTCTCTTCGCTTTTTGTTTCTTCATCTTCATTTCTTTCCTCTGAATCTCATTCACCCTTCTCTAGCAATTCTCTGAGACTTCTCTCCCTAGTTTCTCCCGCTACTTCTTCGCTGGTGTGGCACATCTTGCGGGCATTCTTCGTTTAGTGTTGCGGCAGGTCGCAAATATTCCAGACACTGCCACACATTGCCAGACGATGACGATGAGAGCTCAGTTCGAATAAGGGAGGAACGAGTTGTGCTCATCGTGAGACTTTGCGTAGGTTGGAAAGAGATTCACTTCAAGTTCTTAGTGCCAGTTTGTTTAGGGGGTAATTTTATGCGTTAATTCTAAACTAAAAGCCTCACAAACCGGCTGCTAAATATCGCTTCCACACTTTCATCTCTACAAGATCACCTTTGCAATGCTTTGAGGCGACTGCTGAAGAAGATGCATCGGTGCACACAAGATTTAAATGATTCCTAGGGGATCTTCAGGGTTATGCTTACAGCCCAGAACTTGCTGCTCTGATTACACGCCCCCCCAGCAGCAAGTCTTTCTCCCCCGCCTGAAACGATATGCCACCGCCGAAGCACAACATTTGCGGCTGCAACATTTTATACACATTTTGAGTGCACATTTTCTTCCACACAATTACGTCGAAGAACGTGAACCCACTCTCGACTCTACTCTATGGCATCATCTATCGCTGACTTCCACTCTCTGTAAATCACATGTTTGATTATCTCATTTCTTGGCCATCTTTCAGAGGCAACCCCCCAGCCAGTACCCTGCTGGCATGCCGCTGGCAGTAATGCCCTCGAAACGACGACGAAGAATGCATTTTGGCATTGACTTCGACAAACAGCCCCCACAGTGCGTATGAGTAATATCAAGAGAAAAAGGAGCGGCAGGCAGGCCAGGCCAGAGGCAAAGGCAAGAGGCAGCCGCAGTAACAGACAAAGTTCAAAGGGTTGAGCAAAGGGGGAGGAGTTGGACGGGGTAAGGGTTGTGGCGGCAACCAGCAGCAGCAGCAGATTGGAGCTGTCATGAAGTAAATGCAACGTCGCCAAACGACAACGCCAACGCCATCGACCATTTTAGCATCTTCACCATGATCATCATCTCTTACATCATTATCAAAAGCAACGAACGACATCATTATTGTTTGGCCGCTGTGCCATTTGTGTACCCAGTAAAATGATTTCGAAGGGTTACTTTGACTCTATGATTAAGTAAATATTATCTTGCAACCACTTGCCATGGGTTCCTGATAGGGTATCCCTTTGGTCGTTACCTTTTTGGCCAACCCCCTCGATGCTTACTTTCTTTGTTTCCTTTTTATCATGGAAAACTAGAGAGACATCGAAAGTAGAGTGTAGGCAGGGGTGCTGGGTGGAGAAACACGCAAAGTAAATAGTAACATGTGCATTACTTGGCATTCATCTCTCTCTTTGGCCTCTCCTCCTTCTGTCTACGTTTTTCTTCCTCTCCATCTGTTCCACATTTAACGAGAATAATTGCAGCGACAGTTTGGCGCTACTGCACTTACCCCCAGCATCGGCAGTAAACAGTTAGTAGCCCCTCCATTTCCATTTCCATTTCCCCTTCTCCTACTCTTTGGGGAAAAACTCTTTGAATGTCTTTGATGAAATATTGAAATTGTTGGATGCTGATGCTGCCAGTGCCCTTTTGGTTTCTCATTGGGGTAACAGCAGCCAACATCTCGGACACACACTCGTGGCATGCCATCAGGAAGAGAATCTCAGCTGGAGGAGTGCACTGCCCTGCATGAGGGAATCTCTGCTACAGGACTGGGCGGGGCCAAGGGTATTTGCCATCACGTGGTGGATAAGTGAGGCCATAGTCCAGCAGTTTCTGGTAGTTGGGAGACTCTTCGAGAGGATATTAGGAATTGAAACTAGTTTTTGACGTACAGAGAAGGAAAAGCAGATTCAAAAGGTGAATTCTAAATGTTTTGATGAACCAAAAAGTGATATTTGATCCGCAAGTGTATCAGAATCTTCGACTTTCCTTTAAGATTTCCTCTCGGATTTGTTTCGGCGTCAAGTGGATCGTTATAAATTGCTCAATTTTTAGAGAGGCAAGGCACAGAGGGGAGACACAGAGAAGGGGAGCTTAGAAATGTAGAGAGGGAGAAAAGAAAATGCATTTATAGTGTAAATAAATAATGACTCAAAAAGCGAGTAGCTGTCCCAAGTTGACCAAAGGATTGTGGAAATGGGATTGGAGGCGGAATTTCGCCTCAATCTGTGCCCACCACTCTCCTCTTTTCACTGATTTCCCTTTCTCTGTGTCTCGTGTCTGTCCCTCTTTTGACTTGTGATATATTGGCTATGACATCTTAACAGGAATTGGGCTTGAAATGCTGCCAATGGTCAAGTAAGTTGTCTCTCGATTTCAACATCGCAACTAATTGACGGCCAAAGGATGGGGCCACAGATAACCGAAGCAAAATAAATAAATAAAATGCAGGAAAAATGGAACTCAAGAGGGTATTACAGAGGAGACCAAAACCAAACAAATAAAATCACAGAAATACCAAATAAATTGGAAGAATTCCCATAAATTTCGTATTAAAACTGAAAATCTTACCTAACCCTCTCTCAATTATTAAATTAAGATTTAATTAAACAACAATTCCCAAAGGTTACTTTTAGTGAGTCTCTACTGTTGGTTTCCGTTGCTTGTTTCCAATTTTTCATGCAACCCCCCAATGCTCCTCCGCCTCCTCCTTCGCTTCGTAGCTTGTTTTCATTTTTTCCTTTTTGGTGAATGCCTCGTTGTTAAGTTTATTTTATTTTATTTTTATTTTTGTAACAACAACAACAACAGCAACAGCAATGCGAGTCCAAAGTCCATAAAGCATCACGATGGTTGCTGCTGCTGCTGTTGGTTGCTTCTTTCGTGGCCGTTGTTTTGGTTGGAATTTTTTACCCGAAAGTGCGGCAGAGTGGCCAAACGAACCACAAGCCAAGGTGGAAGCTCCTCTTCTTTTGCAGTGGTGGGAAGCGATTTGGGAGGGGAATTGCACCGCAAGACAAACGCCGCAAAACGTGCAAGCAATAACAACAGCAGCAACAACAAATCTACAGCAAACCGTAATAATACGTAAAAAATAAATATACGAAAAATATAAAATTCTTCTCGTAAAAAAAGAATAAGTTAAGAGAAACGGACGCTTGCTCGCTCGCTCGCTCCCACTCGAAGTTGCACTTTTTCTTTTTTTTTGTTATTTTTTATCGCCCCTTCTACTTTTTGCAATTTTGTTTGCTTCTTCTGCTGGTAGCTTCTGCTACGTTTTCACATGTGCAAATTGTTGTTGTTGTTGTATAGCCAACGGGTTTTCTACCTCCTCTTTCTTTCACTCTTTCGCTTACTATCTTCCCATTAAAACTGTTCAGAAATCAGCGCTAAGCAAAGGTGTAGCAAAGAACTGACTCAACAATGGATTGAAAACGAGGGTTCCTTGAAATTCGGGAGTGTTTAGAGAGAGATTTGGGTTATAAATGGAATAAACAATTGCTCGACTAAAGATCTCAACAGCTACTGGAATTTGAGCTAGAAATAATGGACTCTCGTAGATAAAAGGTCATCAAATCATTACAATTCAAGACTTAATTAATATATAGAACTAACGTTTAAGTATTTAAATTCCACTACAATCTAAAGTGTAGGATTTCCTCTAATGTAAAACCCATTTAAACTTCCAAGAAAACCCAAAACCCATTCCCAAGTTCCATCACAGCTATTTTGCCAGCCCTGACACGACGCTCTGAAACGGTTATGGCCCTCGGCATTTTTGGATTAATTGTTTGTAGCATTCTCTTACCTCTTACCTCTCTCTTTCTCCGACTTGCACTTAAAGTGGGGAAACTTCCACTTTACACTTTACACCAAAAATATAAAAAATAATAAATGGTGTGAGTGGGAGGCAGAGAATGAGTCAGACACAAGTGGAATTTAGCTGGAAACTGAAAGAGAACCAGCCAGGCACTGGCTTTAAGCCCACTTCATGTCTCGGCCAGAAGGCCTTGCCACCTTCCCGAAAGTTCATTGATGATGCTCCGCCACTGCTGTTGCTGCTGCTGCTGAGCGGACCCTCGCCTAGCTTCGCTTTCGGCTTTTTGCGAATGCAAATCACGAATATTTGTATTTCCCAGATTATTTATTATTTAGTTTATGGCTTGCAGACGACGACGCTCGAGGCTCGAGGCTCGAAGACGAGGCGCTTGCATGACCAGAGATCGTATCGTTTCGTACGAGTGGGGGGAAATGAGGAATGGTACTCATGGCACCAGAGTCCACCAAAGAGTGTGGGAATACCATCCACCAGCTGCCATATCTTCAATCTTCAATCGTTTCCCTAATTAACTATGTATTTTGCTTTACATTTCAATTATTTGCAACTCAATCTAGGGACTCCCCAACTCACTTCCCTTCTATAAGTCATTCCTTGCCCTAAAGCCACGAAATTACTTTACCAAATTAATGAAAATATTTCTTATGACACCATTTCACTTAACCTGTGAGAAAGCTTCCCCCCTTTCTACCCTCATGGCCCTCAGTTAAATCTCTATAACAATTTTGATTAATCAATTTGTTGGCTTTGTTCTGGGGCGAAAACATTTACTGTTTCCATTCGTTTAAGAAGCTTTAAGGTTGGGGGAACCCAAAACACACTCTAGACTTTACTTCCTTTTACTCATTGTGGGCCCTTCCGTCTCACTCTTGTGGGAGTAAGCATTTTCCTTTCACGCTTAATTAAGTTGGTCACTTGGCTCAGGCGCTGACTTTGAGTGGGTGACGACGGAGCGAAAGTACAAAGACAAAGACAATCAAAGAAGCAGCAGCAGTCTTGGCTCTTGGGTTGTGGCGTCAATAATGACGATAATACTTCTTCTAGCAAATGGGATTTTAGCACTAGGAATTATAGGGCAATTCAATGAAATTTGATTCGAATTTTCGATGAGTTTAGAATCTAAATTTTGGATATCGATAAAAAGTTAAATAAATGTGTATTAATTTTTGTAGAGATCAAATTTGTATTTGGAACTGTAACTGAAACCTCGAAAACTGACACAACCCCAAGGAACATCAAAGGGTTAATCATGTGTAATTGCGTTGGTGGAGCCCACAACAAAACGCAAAAGCAAATAAGAAAGGCAAGGGAAGTTGTAAAGGGCGCACAAGAAGAACGAAACATGACGAAAACGAAACGAAACGCAATGGAATTGCATGGAACGGATTGGTACGCGCCTCGTCGTCTCTTCTGCTTTTTTGGGGGCGAGGAAGTGAATTTCTGCCTTTGAACGTGACGGAAATTGAATTTCCGTTTCTTGGCGATGACACTTTTGGCAGAATGAGAGAGAGAGGCTACAAAACGCCAACGTTAGTCATGAAGTGGATGCCCTTTGGCGGAGGGTATTATGATTTCACAGATATGTTTGGTGGAGAAGAAACGATCGCTCTGTGAGTGTATCTCCGTTTCTTTAGCTTCTTTTCCTCCACCGTTTCGGAAGTCAGTAGGCGAGTGACGCATGCGCGCTGTGGCAGAGGCAACGCCAACGCCATGAGCAGAGGTTGAAGTGTATGTTTGTAAGTATCTCTGGTTTCTACTACTGCTGTATGTCTGTGGTCTGCCTCGAAGCGAGTGTGTTGTGTGTGTGTGTGTGGGTTGCCCCAATCATGTCAGAACGGGCTTGGAAATGAGTTGTAATTAGGAGCTACCTACAAACAGTTCCGGTTCTGAGCTCTCCATGCTGTTCGGGGTTTCCCGTTCCTCCCCACCACCTCTGCTCCACCTAATTGTTGTGGCTATCCCACTGTATGCCTGTCAATGGGTTGATTTACTGCGTTCGCGTGGGCGAAGATATATTTATTGGCGGTGGAGAAATATACAGGGAAAACGTGACTATAAAAATGGTAGCAAAGAAAAAGAGGTAATTGGTTTGTGAAACTCTCATTTGGTACTGCAGTAAAGACAGTTACAATATCGATGGAAGGTATTCCCTATAAGTCAGTTGATTGTAGCTAAGATTTATATTCATTATTGCTCATCTTTTATTGTATTTTTCTCTAGAGAACCTCGTAACTCATTTGCACACCATTCAATTCCACTTTTTGAATTACAATTTCCACAGTTATTCGCATTTTTTGTGTGATTTTTATGGAGTTGTGGTCTAGTTAGGAGATTGCATTTAATTGTTCGAAGGTTTTATGGATGGATGAATGTCTAATTGCCAGGTAGCGCCATTCCCATTCCTATAGAAATTTCTTCTCCTCTACCAGCTCCCCCATTGCTCTCCTACTTTAGATGTTTGTGGGTGGGTTTGGGTGTCTTTGAGGGTCGACTGGCGGTCGTTAGTCGCTGAGTTGCGTTGGTGGCTGCAATTTCCTGCCACACCGCACCGCACCCCGCACCACACTCTTTCTGCCGCATGCTAATGCTATAAACTTTGCAATTATTGCATTTACTCTCATTTACCACTGAGTTTGAGTTTGCTGCCGTTACTGTTGTTGCTTTGTTGCTGCTGCCGCCTCGTTATTGCCGGCGCACACGGGCCAGGCCACTTAAAAGCAGCAGCAACAACAACAACAACAACAACAACAACAACAACAACAACAAAGAAACATAAAACGATATGGGGGCAAGCGTGAGAGGTGGTGTGGAACCCAAGAGGCGAGGCCCAAGTGGCGGACCATAAGGAAAATTGCAATGGAGAAGCATTCACGCCTGGCGCCAGGCAGCCAGGCAGACCAGAACGCCAGAGCCCCCAGACATTTAGGACAGAAATCAGAGAGCCCCCGCCAACAGAGAGAGAGTGGAGAATAGAGAATCGCAGAGGAGAGAGTGACTGGACTCTGGAGGAGCCAGAGAACCAGATGGAACCAACATTTATAGTGGTGGTAGAACTTTCGTTAAGTTGTGGCACAACAAATGAAAGTTGGGGATAAATATGAGTCACTTCCTTCCAAAACTCACGCTTCTATTTCGAACCTTAAAGCCCTTGTGTAGCCCTCTCCCATCTCTAATTTCCTGCACGTATCCAAAGTTCCGTTAGCTACAACGAAAGTGTAACGGTAGAGAGTTGGCAGCTCTATGATGAAAGGGCGCTGCAAAGTACCGAGGGGAGAGCGAGGACCGCAGCTAGACTTATGCTGAACATTTCCGCGGAAGTTATTGGCAGGGGAAGTCCCCTCCCACACACCTCTACGCGGTGCATCAACGCCACCGCCCACTCAATGTTCTCACATGTTTTCCGCAAACAAACAACTTTGCTGGAAAGCCGAGAGAGAGGGAAGGAAGTCAGCAGCAAGGCAGGGAGCATAGGAAGCAGAGAGATGGCTGGCGAAGCTTTTGGGCCCATAATGCACGCCACAAATAATTTGCAAATTACGGGCACAGGTAATTGTCGTCGCCATCGTTTGTTGCAGTTGTTGTTGTTGTTGTTGTAGTCACTGCCTGCCGCATGTTCTGCCGTTGCAACCAGCAGGTGAGAAGAAAATAAAATACAAAACCATCGACCGTCGTCATCATCGCCCATCGTCATCGTCGTTGTGGCTGCAATTACAAGCAGGAAATGAGAGCCATACCTATCGAAGGTTTAGATACCCTTTATAGAAAGAGAATTGCTAGGAATAGTATAGGAGGATATAGTCATTCGACATGGATCACATTTGGCTTGAATTTTTGAAGAAAACTACATGAAGCTCGGGATACAATTTGCATTTTTCATGGATCTCTCAATGGATTCCCAGTTCCGACACAGAAACTCTTTCTGGATTCCTCGATTTGTAAATACTTTTCTGCCTTTCCGCTAGGGTATCAAAAGTATTCAAATAGTGAGAAAACTCTAAGGGCAGCCTGTATTTGGCATCGACATTTAGGGAGGGCAACATAAGGAAATTCGACCCCTCATTCTGTTGATAATTGGGTCATAAAAAAGTTATTTGTGTAAAATTATGAAAATAAACTCAATTGCAATAATTTGCTATACAGGAAAATGGCAGCAAACAAATGTGGAGGATTACCAGGAAATTATCAAGGAGCAGGCAAAGGAATGAGGCACGACTCCCTTGAACTGAATGGACTGGAATGGAATGCAAAAGCTGTAGCGGCTGCGTGTGGCATACAAATCACAGGAAATATATCCACTTTATGATTTCCCCTGAAATCATAGGAATTTTCTTTCGTAAAAAGTTATATAATTGGAAGCAGAGCAGAGCCAAAAGTTAAGATATTTACGTCGAAATGGCAGAATAATTAGGGATAATAATTTGTAGACCGGAAAAGGAAGGAGAGAGCAGCAGAAAGAGGATGAGAGTAGCTTTGGGATGCAACACAGAAAATATTGAGGCCAATAAATTAACATAATGTATGATGAAAATTCACAAAAATAAGGGAAATCCGCAGAGGAATATGGAAGTAACATAACGAGGAAAGCAAAGATAAACCTGTAAAGAAAATTATTAAAAAGTTTCAAACAAAATCTCATCCAAGAGTCCACCGAAAACTTCTTTATAATTATGAAAAATCCATGGAAAAATCGTTCTTAACCGCACATTAAATACGCATATAATCAGCTGAAAGTTTAAACTCCCCACACAGCCTCTCCCTCTCTTTCATATATGTATATCCTTACAAATTCCACAATCTCTCTACCCCTTTGCTCTCTTCCTTACTGTCAAGTGCAACGGTAAATTGCCATTCGATATGCAAATGGCAGCCGCATTCACAAAACGCTGCGCTTTTCAATTGCTTTTCTCTCTGCATTGAATTCAATTTAACTTTCTGCTCAATGCCAATCATTGGCACCCACCCCACCTTACACACATTCCCCCATACTCCCACTCACTGCTCTCTGTGTATGTGTGGCGGCTCCATCATCAGTCTGCAGCCTGAAAGAGAAAGAGCGGCAACCAAGTGGCGGCTGTGGCAGCAAAAAACAAACAATCAAATGGATCTCCGATCCGGAATCCAAAAATGCCGCTTATTTCAAAATTAATTTGTCATTTTCTGACAGCCCGAGAACCAATATTTGCAAAGGCTGGCTTATGGACAGGGTGCCCTAGGGTTTGCAGAAAATTATGCCCTTGACAAAAACAAAAAAAAAAATGGACAGAGGAAGAACTATTAGAAGGTAGCAGGAGGTTTACCGTGGAAGAGGGAGATGAGTGGGTTACCATGCCTGAAGAAAGATTCTCTCCCGCATTGCACTTGCGGGCTCTCACCCTCTATTCCAGAGTGGCTTATCATTTAAGAATGAGCATACATATCAGGCAAGAGTTTTCTCGATTAGATTCTATGCTAAAGGGTATTCCATTTTCGTTTCCACATAACTATGCTTAAATTCGCATTGCCATTGCCTTCATAACTATCACAAATTCATTCATTTCACTGCCTATGAAAACTTTCGCACCGTTTCATTGAATGAACCTCCGGTCCTCCTGTCCTACTCTGTCTTCCTGCTGCAATCGGAAATCTATGCCTGCTCGCGGGCATTGGGTTTTTGGCCACAATTATTCCCCGATTTCTGACCGAATCGTTTCCGTTTATACATTCAATCCCCCCGTGCACGCGGTGGCAGGAAGGAACATGACATAACATAACGGTAATAGGAAAATCATCGATTTTATTTGATTTATTTGCCGGACGAGGAGCCTTTTTTCTCTGTCTCTCTAGAGTTTGTTGTTGTTTGCTTTTCCGCCTCACTCTTTTACTCCACTTTCTCCCATTTATGCCACTCACTCTCCCAAAATAGTGTGTCCAAGGTAGGTTAATCGAAAGGGAAGGCATTAATACAAATTCGGATGATGATACATTTTAATATTCGTAAGGGAGGGAATAAACCATATTGCAAGAGTGCCAGCTTGCCTCACCTTCCTTGAAACACACTCTGCATGCTTCTGGTGTGTGGCAGTGCGGGCAATAAATCTCGGAAATTGTGTCAGAAAATGTTTCTCTGTCAGCCAGAGAGAACGAGAGAGGAAGTGAAGGGGCAGCCATATTGAAATTAGAGGCACTTCCGTTTTGGATTTGTGTTTGTGTGTTTTTGTATTTTGGTTTTTGCGGTTAAGCGAGTGGGTGAGGGATAGAACTAAGTGCCGGAAAGATATGCGTAACAAATGCCCCCAAAAGACTCCTGAGAGATCTCTCCTGGTTTCGCCTTTTGAGGTTTTGGGTCCTCTGCCTCTGTGGAGAAAAATTCCCCAGTTCTTTTCTGACTTTTCGGCTTGGGGTTTTATTTCCTTTTTCTCTTATGTTTTTTGAATTCTTCTCTAGATATTTTTAAATATTTTCAAAGCATTTTTTGCCATAAATTAAGTATTTTTAGTTTTTATTTGTTGGCTTTTGTAGCGGCAATAAATGGGCCACAAGCGTTTGTAATAAAAGCGAAAGGAATGTGTGTTCCGTCTATAAATACGGATTGATGTCTGCTGAATTAAATGAATGAATATTCATGAATGAGGGAATGTTTGATGGGCCATGTGTGATTGTTTGTTGTTTGTGAATGACTTTTTGGGTGGAGTAAAGAGTGGTTTTCAAAAGGAGTGCTAAAGTATACATTTATATGCAGATATAGGCCGCCTATGCCACCCTCTTCCTGCAATCCTTTCAACATTGAAGTGAATGATTCATAAAGTATTCCGTCAACTTTCAATCTCAAGGTGTTCTCCTCTGATTGTTTTGTTATTCAGTATTTCAGTTGTCTCTGTTTTGTCATTGCCTGCCAGTTGGTAATTTTTTATGATTATTTTTGCGGTCATTATTGCTGATTTCGCTATTGTTGTTTTTGTTTCAGTTCGCTCTGCTCTGCTCCGCTCTATCTGATTTTAGTTTTGAGATAATGGAGCCCCCACCGGAATGCCTGCCATTTTTATAAATAAACTGCATGATGATAAAAATAGAATTGCAAAAGCAAATAAACAAGCAGCTAAAAAAAACTATGCCATTGTCGATTGTCGGCTTCTGTCGTTTTGCTTTGTTGTCTTTTTAGCTTTCGTAATGAATATTTTTGCGAGTTCTTTGCGAGAGGCCGACACCCACACGCTACGACAGAACACACAGCCACCGGCACACACAAATATCCATCAACATTTATCAACCAATTTAGCATTGGGGCCAAAAATAGTTACCATTCTACGAAAAACAACAAAACATAAAGCGGAACTGGTTCTAGTAGTGAACTCTATTGAAATCGATATTTAAGAAACGTTTCGCCGAAGGTCATGTGGGTCTGCAAGATCGTTAAGTTAAGCAAATATATATACAGATTTAGTTTAAACTTGAACGAAAGTCTGGGAATAGCACTAATTGAGTTTGTTTTTGGCTTAGACAATCATTAAAATGGGGTTTCATTCATAAATCTAACGCTGGAAGCGTTTAAAATGCCATTTAAATTTAGCTTAAGTTGAAAATAAAGCCTGAAGACTATTTACTTAATCGTTTAAGAAGCTATTTAGGTAAATAAATAATTAAAAAAACTCAGAAAGATACATTTGTAAAAAGATATTCGTTGTTACTGGTTATTTTTCCCCCTCACTGTAATAATAGAATTGCCCAAGAAGAACTTTGCTTTGCAGTTGACTTGGTGGCTAATCTAAATGTGTCGCATCTGCCAGATACGATTTACGTGTGTCACTGCAGCGACTCAACTCGTACGGTAAGGTAAATGTATCTTGCATCTCAGCTTCCTCTCTCTGTCTCTCTGTTCGTCGAGTGATTTACAATCCCCGAAAAAAACAGAAACGAGAATCTAAATATTTAACAGACTGTCTGTCTGTCTGTCTGTTTGTCTTTCAAGGTTCAGCAAATGTGTAAATAAATCAAAAGTTGGTTGGACTTACCTTCAATGTAAAAGGCAGTGGCAGGAGCTGGTGGCATGTGGCAATGTCTGGTGGCAGTAAGAGGCCAAAGCAAATGTGATGGATGCCGTGCGAGCTATGAGGCATCGACTCAAGGGGTATACCGGCTTAAATGTTGAAAAAGAAAAGTGGAGGTAAGTGCAAAGCAAGAAGAAATTTAGGAAAAATATTCAGATTCTGTATAAAGGGGAAAAGTTATTGTAAAAATAAACAATAATAATATTAAAGTACTTTTAGTATTAAAACACTTCAGTTCTGATATCAAGTATTTATTTCTCGTCCCTCCTCTTGTTCATATCTGGGATCTACCGCCCTCAGTTGATTTATCCATCAACTCAACATGGAGTAATCGTTGTAGTTTCATTATGCTTGACGCTATATCGCGGCTATATCTTATCAGCAATGTCATGACTCACCCACTCCCATAAACATAAATGTGAAACCCCATCTGCTACACGCCTTTGCATGCCATATTGTACCCTCCTCCTGCCATCATTCCACACTGTATATAGTAGCATTCACAATTGATTATGGCGTGTACTCCAGTTCCAGTTAAGCGCAAATATTAGCAGAGAACCATCAACCCATTCCGCTTCCCATTCCATGCAAACGAACCCCTTCTCCAGCACACGCCCATGCAAATGGAACCCCTCGCTCCTAACCCCGTCACCATCCACGTCCGCTTGCGCTTCGTTTGAATTCCTCCTGTATTTGGGTGCGTGAGTAATGTGACGACATTAATTTTCACACTCATTACAACTCCATTAGAGAAGGGTCTCGTCCCCCCAAAGTCCGAGCTTGGAATGGAATGGTGGCTTGAGGGGGTCACCACCTCTACAACATAGCGGAAGGGTCACCCACAGCCAACACCCCATGCCCACGCCCATGTCCACCTTCAACCGCCCAGAACTGTGCAAATAGAGCAACAAAATAAAAGAACCAGACACGAAATACTACCGTGTTACGATTGAACAATGCACGCACGAGAGAACGTTTTGTTCCCTCTCCAGTGTCGCCGCCTCCTCCACCGCCTCCTGGTATTCCCTCTTACTCCCTTTTGACAGCCATTCCGCTCTTGTAATTGGCTATGAAAAGTGTCAACAGAATGCGTATTACGATTACCAGTAATTTGTGTACAAAGTGTGGATTAAAACGACAAAAAATGGTTCAACTTGTGGGCTTAGAAGGTGAGGCAGAGACTAGCGGATACTTCTATCTATCATTATATCTTCCACTTACTGAGCAACTCTTACCATTAACCAACTTTAATCTACATTTTCTGTACAGTTTCTTAAATTTTCAACTATTTCAAGTCACCCTTTGTCAAAACCTTTTTTCATCACATTTTAACAACAAATATCCCTATTCCATCAAAAAAGTAGACATCCTTCACAGTACAAACTGAGCTTATAGCATTCCTTTTATTTTCGGCAACCCTTTGACCTTATCAACTTAAAAAATTAACAACATTATTGTTGAAATGTGTTTTCTTCCTACTTTTTCACTTTTACTGTACAGCAGTCTATGCCCTGAGACACGCAGGACCTGCTCGTCTCGGGCTGGACACGAGAGATATACCGAAAAAACAGAAACAGAAGAACGGCCTATCCGACGACAAAGACATATTGGGGATAGCACGAGCCATGCCTCCCCCCCTTCGCCTGACCCATTGGGATGGTCTCTCTTTCATTTAGAATTCAACTCAGCGACAGAGCCAAAGCCAAAGCCCCTTGCCTCCCCTCAATCCCTTCCTCCCACATCTATCTCTGGCTGGCTACATTCCGACAAATTCTTGCGCCTTTCTTTTTCCGAATGCAGTCACGTAATTTTCGAATTTTCAACAACAACACCCGAAAATTTCACTCCCCCGGCACCACCACACAAATGAGAGGGCGAGAAAGAGGAATCCCCATATACCACTACCCGCCCTGCTGCTGCTGCTGTTGCTGAGTTGCGTTTATCGTTAGACAGAGCGTCGCTTCGGTTTGGGTTGGGGGGGCAGGCAGGCATCAATTTGTATCTGTAAATTAGTATTCCACTGCAATTTGCCACGGAAATACCCAAACACAACAAACGAACACATCGATTCCTAGGGCTCATGATGTCCATTCAGTGATGATGATGATGGGCTCTGCTCTGCTCTCCAGCTATTACTTTATGCGGGATCTCTGTATGGTGCGATGTGTGGAGTGACGCCTCTCATACTCCTCCAATAATCGCATTAATAATGCGTTCTGCCCCACACACCATTCTGTGGCAAGAACTCACACCCAAAACACCAACAATGGCGTTCCCTCTGGCCATGTCGGATGTGTCAGGACCCTCATATATCATACGGATGGTACTGCCACGAAGAGTTCATGGAGTCTGTTCTGTGTGGACCGCGCCGCCTATTGAAATTAACAGTTAGTTTAACTAATAATTGTTTAAACAACAGACTGCATCAATGATGGATTTCGTTCGTGTGGCTTCACGATGGTGCTGTGCTGTCGTGCTGGTGGTGCTGTGTGGTGGTGTTGCTGCCTGTCAACACTTTCTGTCGACTGTCGATATTCTGCTGGTCAGAGAGAAGTTCAGAGAAATTTCCATTCTCCCTTCCCCCGAAATCAATGCATTTATCAGTTTTGCCCTGTTGAATGGTTTTAATTTGCAGTTAAAAGTTGGTCCAAAAAATGCATAACTTATTTGTGAATTTAACTTTCATCTAGGCTTGAACTGAACACGAAATCCCGTGCAATCCCATTCTGTCTGATCCCATAATTTGCGTCCTAATATGCAGTCTATCTATGGCCCTCTTCCTGCCACTGAAATATGCCACAAAGCTAGCCCAATCTGTTGGCTTCTCCGTAGTAGTACGTGCCCCCCCCCCCAAATGTGATCCAAAGACCTAAAGCGAAACGGCTGTGCGGGCGCAAGTTCAAAGCAGAAGAAAGCGTAGGCCAAGCACTGACCCTACCGCACACAGAAAATCTGTTTATTGCCTCATCTGGCGCCCACTTAGACAATCACACACACACACACCACAGAAGATATCGTTCGTTGGGGTGGCGGTGATGGCGAATTATCAGCTGATTTAGTGGCAGGTCAGAAGGCAGTAAAATTCCACACTTTTCTTTACAATTTCACATACAGCAGAAATATAAAAAAAAAACAGAAAAAAAGAGGAGAAAGGAGAAGGAATGTGACATCAATTGACACGAAAGTTCAGTGTAAATATTTGCCCAGATAAAGAGCAAAGAACACACAGAGAGAACCAGCGACGTATAGTGAGAAAGGGTAAGAGCAGGAAGGGGGATAGAGCAGTCGGAGGAGGAGGAGACACCCATAAATTCCAGCGGTCATTTTCATTCAGCATTCGACTAGCAGAGCGAGAGAGAGTGTATGAATGTTTGAGTGTGTGGAGCATTTAATGACAAAGAATGGAGAAGAACAATTTGTGAATGTGCGACAAACAAATGGAGACATCGCGACCAGACTCCACAATTGTCACCAAACCGATGATGATGTGGATGCAACAGCAGAGATACAGAGATACAACATTCGAGAACGAGGATGATGATGATGATGGGATGGCTGTTGATGGTCTCTGATTCATTCGATTTGCGTTAGTAATGGAATACATAACAATAATGCTAGAGATCCACTTTTATGCTGGATCCATCCAGCAAATTCAAGCAAAAAATGTGTCAAAAATTCGTGAAAGAATTTCTTTCATATTTCCAATTTTTGTGTGATATATTTGCAACGGTTAAGGCTTTCGGCAAACCCGCGATGCTGCAGCTTTGCTGCTCCGTATAACCCTTTATCGAATCGAAATTCCCTTTAATTTTTCATAACATTGCTATAAATATCAAAATTCCAATAATCGAATGCACTGATATCCGATTTCCCTCGACTTATCCATTCGTCACTCTCCTCTGGCTACTTTTTTAATGCAAAAATTGCATCGTTTTTGTTCTCTTTTGCAACTTATCAGCACAGCTGCCTTTTCAGTTGCTATTTCTGCCACAATGATGCGAAACGAACCCAGGGAGGCGTCTCGTCGGTAATTCCATGGCGTCATTATTATTGTTGTTCCGCCGCCGCCTCCGACGCCACCACCACCGCCACCAAGGCCGCCAATCGAGACTTGAGACTCGAGTGCTACAGAGGAGGCTGCTGCTCGATGAGTGGAGGGGGGGATTGGGGCATGATTTCATGCGGCACCACCCGCCTGGCACGTGAATTGAAAATTGACGACATCGCACTCAGGCGATTCAGACTTCATAATTTATACAGAAAATACTCTAAAAATAAACAAAAATAAAAAAGCTTCGGTGTTAGGTATTCCCGATAAGAGCCCCACCCCAGATCATTGGAATATCATTGCCATATGCTGATTAGGTCTCTCATTTCACAGGAAAAAAAATGTAATTAAGCGCAGCAGCAATTAAAGCAAAAACTTTAAAGTTAAATAAATTTCCAACAAAAAATAATTGATCTTTATAGAACAGGCTGCCGTTGATTCTCTGGGGTGTTTCCAAACCGCAAGAGACACCCAAATAATGGAAAGACATCAAAAGGGCAAGTTGGTTAACTCATTTTTGGGGGAAATATACTTTTCCTACATCAAAATAATACTCGTAATTCAAGGAATATCCCCAATAAAACCCCCAAAAATATATCCCATCTAAAGTATGGCTCATTTATGATAATTCCAACATTAACAATTGAGTCATGCAAATTGATTTGAATAGCCAGCCAACATTTAACCCTTATCAAAGCATTACTCATGCAAACAACACCCCTGGGGGGACAGGGACTGGGGGACACCCAAAATAAGTTTTCGATAAGAAATTATTAGATAAATAACCAAACATTAAGCCAAAAGAAAGGGTAACGGAGGGGGCACTCATCATCTCGCCTCCCCCACACACACACAAAAAAACACACACCCCTCAAACCTCGAAGAACAGACATTGAGTAATAACATTTTAATAGCCAGAGAGATTAATTGGCCCACAAAGTGAGGCAGGGGCTCGGACAGGGACGGGTAGGCATGTGGCAAAGTGAATCATGCGATCCGCAACAGAGACACTGCCTGCCTGCCACGAGATTCGAGTATAAAGAGGGAGGCAACTGCGAACTATGCAGATTGTTGGGTTGAGTCTCGAAAATTTAATCGACCACACGAGCACAAGTCATAAAAGTGCGAGGAATTTCTATGAATAAAAGTTGAAACGAATTGGCGAATACACACAAATGAATACAACATTCGTCGGTCTGCTGCTGCCATGAAAAGCGAAAGGCGATAACTATCCCAATCCATGGCTGCTGCCTCTCGGCTCAAACCCCACGTCTTCTACCCTTTCGTGGGGTCTGGCTGCTACCCTACATGATAGCCTCCACCTCCGCAGGGTGCTGCTGCTGCTGTTCGGTCACGCCTGCAAACACGATACTTCCTCGTAGAGATGGTAACATTAATTAAGGGAAGGTGCATGCAGCACTCACATTGACTCTCTAGAAATGTCAATTTATGGGACAGATGTGGAACAAGTCTGCTTGGAACTCATCACCAGATGATCACAAGATTTGGCTCTTAATAACTTCCATTCGAAGTGTCGCTCGTCATGCCCTGAAGCAGGATCTGCCACACATCTCGTGCGTGAGTCTCGTATATCGCATAAATGTATATTTTTTTCGCCATTCACAGTGCGATGTTCCATTCATTTCCCAAACCCAAAACTGGCTCATCCGCCCGCCGCAGTGGGAGGGAGAACTGCAGTCACTCGACGACGAATTAATTATCTTCAATTCATTCATTAAGAAATTGTGGGAGTGGGTGATGAGGTGATGGGGTTCTGGGGCACTGGATACGCGAGGAGAAGGTTCGATAATGAATGCACACACACAGCAGATAGCCAGACAGCCCAGACAGAGTCGGAAAGTATCTCACAGTCGCCACAGTCGGTTGTATCTCATGGAGCCACTTGTACGAGTAATCGTATCTCATAGTACGCTGCTCTGTGTCTCGCGTATCTCTCGCAAATGAATGAAAAACAACTCAACAGCAGGGGTCGGGTCGAAAACGGGGGTTCCATGAGTGGGCGTGGGCGGTCGACCGCTGTCTGTGGATTGAAACTGGAACGAGGGCCGGGACTGGGGCCTGGGGACTGGGTCTTTTTTCCATGCCGCATCCGTCGTCGTCGGAGACCGCGTCGTCACGAGATGTCGGCGGCGGAAGGTTGAATGCCGGGCAGCAGGAGGAGGGCAGGGCAGAAGGAGGGAAACAGGTCGCATAATAAATTATTCGCGTGACCAAATAATTTGCGTTTGGGGAATTTTCGCAAAATGTCAGAGTGGCAGTGTAGTAGCCAAATCCTCTCCCCCCACACATTCATGGGCTGGAGGGCTTCCTCTTATCAGAAGCGAGGAAAAAGCGAGGAAAATTATTAGTTTCATGAATTATAAACATTGTTTTTTTTTCGGCCTTTCAGCCGCTTTTATCGGCCGCTTTCATAACTTGAACTTTGTTTTCGAAAGGCGCCCCCAAAGAGCGGACTTCGACTTTCATCTAGCCGTATTAAAGTTCCAATGATATCACGGATAATTGCCCTTAAACGATAGTGTTTTGCCTGGATTTATGGGATTTTTGTTTTGATTTGTTAGTGCTTCTCTGCACTAGAGAAATGGATATAGATGGGTGTGTTTGCATAGCGATAAGGAGTCCAGGGGGCAATGTCATAACGATAAGAAAGTGAAGTAATTGTTTGTGGGATTGTGTGGTCTAGACAAATCAATCTTCCGGGACTTTATTTATGGGTGTTATAGATACAAGTGTGAGATAGCTAACATTCCAATGATATATCTTTGGTAGAACAATTTCTGTAATTCGTTAAACTCCTAAGTGAAAACTTTCAAGAACCAAAACATAGATTACAGAGGCATGCTATCCTATGAATCATATCCTCATCCTGTTCTTTCACTACTTCCCGTAACATATCTCTGCAGCTCTTACCCTTTAGACGAAAACTTTCACTTGGGTCAGAGTCCACCAGTCTTTACTTAACCCCAAAACTTGGCCATTTTCGCTTTGTTTTTTCCTTAAAAAAAGGTAGCACCACCTTAACGAGTTGATAATTTTAATAATTTCATAACTCAAACCCTCAAAACACATACAACAAATTGCAACTTCCAAATGGGCCACAACTTTGCGGTTCACCCGAAAGTCAAACAAAGTAAAATTGAGCGGAGAGAAGGGGAAAGTCCTGAGTAAATTTCCAAATATTAAGTATACGTCTTGCCCAAGTCCAGGTAGGTCCCTCCTCTGAGGTCTAAAATTTTTGCAAATTGAGCTTAAACACGCATAGGACTCTGCCTCTCCAGAGGGTGCACTTTTCTCTGGAACAACATGTGGCATGTGCGAAAACGCGGGCGTACCGCCTGTCATTATATTTCGCGCCACCGAAATGCACAGTGAGGAAATGCAACTGCAACTGCAACACACACGCAAAAGCTGATAACTGAGTCAGTCGTGTGGCAGCGGCCCCACCCACTTTAACCACGACACCGCACAAGAGGGGGCGGCGGCGAACAGCCAACCATACATGACATTTTATTATTATAAAATAAGCATTTACGCGCCGCATATGACAGTTAATAACAGCAGCAGCCGCAGCAGCGGAGGCACTGCCAGTGCTAGTGGCAGCAACAGAATGCAAAAATTCCCACAACATCCGGTTGCGAGCAGAAAAAACCAACAGCAAATAAAGTCAAACGGAACAAATAAAAGACCGAGACACGGCAGGCGGGCAGGCAGGCAAACATACAATAATTTTTGTGGGGCACAGTGCGTTAAATGAGTTCATAAATATTGAAAATAATAGATAAATCTTATTGTAAATGTTCAGCAAAGATCTGCTAAAAAATGGTAATTATTCCAGAAATATTTTAAAATTCATAATCAACCAAAAAATGGCACAAATAATAATTGAAATAATTCTAGAAAATATTTTAGCAACTGCAGAAATCTTTACTAAAAGCTATAATCCCTGAAAAATTATCCTACCTTCCCGATTTATAATCTTCCTCTCTAGTGTAGCTCCACTGTACCTTGAGGCAAGCGCATTGGTAGACGCGCGAATATTTCGCGCGTGAGTGGCGGATATGCATATGGATGGATCGAGTCGTCTCGACTCTACTCGACTTCCAGTTGCAGGCACTGTGGCACAGAGGAAGAGGCAGTAGCGAATGCGATGCGATGCGTGGCAGAGTGGCGGGCGTGAGTCAGCTGCCATGGAATGTGAATGGCATACAAAATGTCGCATGCGGATGAAGACCGGTTCAGCGGGCCACAGAAGGAAAAACACACAGAAACACAGAAAATACAGAAAGGAAAAATAACAAACAAATATCCCAAAAACAGTAAGAAAGAGAGACAGAGAGAACGAGAGACGTACACACGAATTGATATTGCCAGTGGTGTTGTATCGTTGTCGTTAGTCGAGTGGCAATGCAAACAAGTTGCCGCCAGTTAAAGGGGCAGGCGGCAGTGCGAGAGATGCTGGGTGCCAAGCTGCTAAAGCCCCCCGCTGTTAGCCGGCTGTGGCTGTAGCTTGTGGCTGCATGGAGTGGAATTAAGTGGCTTTTCCGCTGCATTCTGCCTTGCGCCGGTTTTGGGCAACATTCGCCGGCTGCAGCAGCAACAAGTTCCAGGCAAACATTGGCGTCTCACGCTGTAATCCACGCAGCAACAGCGTGTCAGAGATGCCACAAAACACACCGCACCGCACACCTCCTTCCCCCCAAAATGTCACCCAACACATGACTGGAACGTGTCTGCGGTTTTCACTTATTTTTGAGCCACGATCAGATCATCAACCTACATTCCTCAAATTTCTATTGTCGCCTCCACGTGTCTGGAAGTGATCGACGAACCGACCAGCATGTGCATGCATCGTGATGTATCTATCGGCGGATTTTGGCTAAAAAAGTCACACACAAAAAATTGCTCAAAAATCCATTTACAAACATCATTAATCTTCCAGAGGCCGCTGACGAAGCTGCTGTTTGGCAACCATCGGGAGATTAACGGAGATCTTAATGATCTGTCACTTTGGCAATTAGTGTGGTGGGGGGGGGGTTCAAAGTTCAATCTAATGGATCATATTGCCTTGGAATGTCATGAGTTTACCAAGTGACAAACCTAATTCGCAAAGTTAATCGAAAGATCAGAAATTGAGCGAAAACTTGTTGAAGATGGAAGATTTTTGGGTTTATTGAAGCTCTTAAACAACGGAGGAATTCATTTCATTCATATTTCCATTCTAGAAATCGCTAAATTCATTAAAGAAAACCTACCCAAGGATAAATACAATTCAAGTTTGAAAATGTTTTCTTTGCAGGTTTTTGTTAAAATTAGTTTCGATTTTGAATACTTTTTCTACTACATAAAATCTATATTTTAAAGTTGTTCTCTACACCAATTAGTTATATATAAGACCCAATCATTTTCTCCACTTAAATCTCTACAGAACCCCTCTCTGTGGATACTCTGTCCCATTGATTCATTCTCATGCTTTGGAGCCCTCTCATGCCCTTGTCTCTCTTCTCTGATTACTATTCCGCTCTTGCGTCTCTCCATTCGACTAATTACACATGAGATCTGATAGTAACCGCCACAAAGCGCCCAGTTCCGGACTTCCACTTTTGTATCTATGAATGTGAGTGTATCTCTGGGTGTATCTCTGAGTGCGTGAGTGTGAGTTTGTCGCTGTATTTTGTGAATGGACTGGACCACTGTGCTGCTGATCATCCCGCGCTGATTCCAAATGCTGCTTCAGACAATGATGAATGGCAGAGGGCAGAAGCAGTGAGCAGAGCAGAAGCTGAGGGGAGAACGAGTGCGAGTGCGAAAGAGCACGAAGACATGCACTCATTCACAAAACCAAAAAGAGGGAGATAGCCATAAACAGCAGCAACAACAGCAGCCAGAAGCAAAAGCAAAAGGCAGCGAAAATACAAAAAAAAAAACACACAAAAATATTAATTAGCATTTGACGCTGCGAATGAGGTCGCTGTCGCAGTCGACGCCGCTGTTCGCGTCGTCTAATCGCCCGCTCACGAATCGTCGCCCCACAAGCGGATGCCACAAATTTGGGCATGTGTCGCGCTGTCGCTGGTGCTGCTACTGCCTCTGTCGCAGTCTCTGCTGCAGTCAGCGCCAGCGTTCGCTGCTTCCTTTTGCGATTTTTATGAATGAAAGCTTCGATTTGTGTGTGTTTTGTTTGTTGGATTTTGGTTTTGGGTTAAACGTAGTAAACGTTGGCGTTGACTGCTGCTGCCGCTCGCTATGGCATTGCCATTTATGGGCAAAGTGCAAAGTGTCGCTGTATGAATGTGAGTGTACGTACGAGTGCTTTGAGTGTACTCACTCGGAACAACTCTGTAAATGGCTAACTACGATCTCACACAAGTCATTGAGTCATATGGCGGTTTGTATGATGTGGGCTTTGCTTTCGGTCGCAAACCAAAGAGGGGTATGACCTCGTCGAGCAGATCAAAGGTGAATTTGTGTAGTGGAAATACGTGTATACGGTGCAAAATGGGTCAGATTCACAGCCAAACATTGCAGATTTGTACGAGATGGAAATAGAGAGAGAGATGAGATGGGAATTTCATTGAGGAATTTATGAAAAATCAGAGATTGTCAAACCACAATCATTTGTACTAAAAAAAATACTGGAAAAAAAACAAACTAAAATTCTGTAAATCAACTATTATTTAATTAGGAATAAAACAAAAAATGGCGGAGTTACGCATCATGCAGGAGCGCCCTTCTGATAAAAGGAGATCCCCGAATACCCACTGGAAGTCAACCAATTCCCATTCCTTTCTATTCTCCCTTTATCTCTTTATCACCTATCGTTACAATTTCCAGCTTCGATTGTTATTCGATTGTTATGCTATTTTGTGATGTTTATGCCATTGGCTGGCTTTAGTGTGTCATTGCCATGCGAATGCCACACAAATGCGAATGAGAATGCGAATGGGAATGAGTGTGAGTACTACTCGTATGAGAATCAGATTATAGCAAGTGTTTGACTGTGTGATTTTATTCAATTGCCGTGTCCATGTGTGTCATGTCAGAAATGCATTCCCCATATCCCGAAAAAAGAAAACAAATTGTCGGTCAATTACCGGGGGAAACGGAAACGAAATATACATCCGTTTAATCCCGTTCTTTGAATGATTGTCCATCTGCTGCTGTTCCACCCTTTTTTTGCGCAATGAAAATTGTATTCAATTTGGCAGAGCTATAACCTCTGTATGTGGACATTTATTATTCTATGTCGTTTAAAAGGCTGGTTAAATTTCCAATTTCGAATGACAGTTTGGACGATAATTATCATAGAATATCGGCAATGTCATCGTCATCATCATTATTGATGTAATTGTAACCCCCATAACAACGAAATTGCCTGAACAATTGTGTGTCCCAAAACGATTGAAATGTGGCCTCAAAAAGGAGAGACACACACGTGTATCTTTTTTTATTGTCCAAGAATGACTATGACTACATATATAAAGCATTATAATCGCAGTAGTTTCAATTACCAACGCGTGTCGATAATTTCAATCGTTTTTATTGTCAATTTTTTATGGCTTTTGTCATTTGATGAGGGCTACCACACGGTACTCGTAAAATTGTTGTAATTTTCGATTGTTAACTCTTTGTAAATCTCATTTGGAATTAATCGACAGGCAGGCCACAAAAGGGTAAAATTTTAATTCGATTAAATTGTATAAACAATCGCCCACCAAACGCAGTTCTAAAAGCAAATAAAGCGACAGTAAATTATATTTAATTCAATGACAATTTAAATGTAAAGTAAACAGAGTACACAAAAAAATTTGAAAATGTTGAGCAAATGGAACAGAAATCCATTAAAAAATGTGGTTTAATATTGTATGACTTTAAAGAGGTATTTTTCGCAATAAAAACCATCAAACTATAAGCAAAAAATATATTTTTATAAACAAATTCCCATTTAATAAATTCTATTCTTTCCTTTTATCTTTCCTTAGATATACATTTTATATAGAATTTTTCCCGTATCTAATATCTGTTATGCGATATATCCATCAGACATTAGACATTTCCGCTTTCTTCTACGTTGTTGTATTTTTGCGTGCCTTGAAAAGCTTTTATAAATATTGGCACACCTCGTCGTATACGCAATACGTTGTGTTTTTGCGTCTATCATTTGTTGCCGGAAGAGAAGCGAAGCAAAAAATGTTGCCCGAATGCCTGCCTTGTCGCTTCTCTAAGACCTCATGATCGTTTGGGTGTTTGGGGGTTAATGCCAGATAACTGTCTACCGTCAACAGAACATTGTCATTATTTTTGTGTGCAATGAAATGTTCGCAGAATTAAAAATCAATAAACAAATAAATGGAATTGGGGATTTGCGTTCGCACTTCAGTGGGTGGGTAGTTTTTGAAGACGGGCGGAGGTTCGTTCCCCATGGCACGTAGTATTTCCGCAACAGTTGCAATTCTTTCGCAAGCGATAAACAAATTAAACAAAAAGCAGAAACAAGAAGTGAAAATGCTAAAAAAAAAACACAAAACAAAAAGGTGGAAATAAAAAATATAAAAATTCTGGGTTGATGAGCAGAAAAAAGGGAATGATCGACGGGGTGGATACCTAGGTGGAAAAGTTGCTATTATAAATCGAGTGAAATAGCCCTAGAAGCGCAAAGTCTGAGTATTTTGTTTTTAATTTAATTTTCTCTATTACATTTATTTTCTCCACCGCTTTCGCTGTTACAAAAACACTTTATATTATTTTTTACCCATCAATAGACATCCATCAGAGCACACGTAAGAAAATACCAGAACAACGAAGAACCAGACCAGCGATACACAGATGAAAAAGCGAAAGAGGTGGCACGAAGAGAGAGAAGTATGAGTACACATGAATATATGGATGGGTAGACACAACAGACAACAGAGGAAATTGTCACTTTGTTGCAAAAAGAACACGTGCCGCTGATTAGTTAAGTGAGAGAAGGCCAGACCAGGCCAGGCCAGGCCCGGCCCAGCACTGGCTCCGGCACGAGTGCCAAACGGGGAAGAGATAGCGTTAAAGAGTTACGGACAGAAGGAGCGTGACGGGGGTTTCTTTTGCTCGTGCGGTATGTGCTCGTGCCTCCCAACCGTACCCCCACACCGCAAGGCGCCTCTTCTGGCACCATCCTTTTATGGCAAACGCATCAAAAACATTATTTAACGCTATCGCACATTTGTCATATGCCGCAATGGTTGGTTCTCCCTCTCTCTCTCTCTTTTTCTGCTCTCTTTATTATTATTATTTGTTGTTCTCTTTTCTTTGTTTTTACGATTATTAAATTTCCTCAAAATACAAAAAATCACCAAAGAAATATAATTCTTTAGCCACACTGACGTAATATTAACACCAGTTGGAAAAGGGGAGAGAAAAAGAGAGATATGCCAGAGACATACAGAGAGATGGATGGTTGAGCGAGTTCTTTGATTATTTTTACGTGTTTTCTCAGAGGAGGAAGAAGTCGTCTCTCGTCTCTGATTATTTGTTTGTGGCTCCGATGATGATTTGATTAGACCTCAAAAGTAAATTAAGATGTCGTCTTCAGTGGTTTATAATCCGGTATTGCAAGGGGATTTATGAGTAGACACAAAGCTGTTAAAGAAAGAGCTTTGCTAGGAAAAGTTAATTAAGAGGAAAGCGTTGAATATTCTCACAATTAATCCTGAACTCATTCGACTGCAATCATCTCAAGTTTCCCTTAAACATACATTGATCATAAACATTATTAAGAAATATAAAACTGGTAGCTATGATGAGATAGAACTGGTAGCAATTTCCGACTTTCTATATCTCCCCTTTTCACTACATCAAATTCCAATGGGTACAGCCAAAACCTCAATCAATTCCACGGTAGTTCCCCTAGAAGATACCCATCTGTAGACCCATTCAATCATAGTACCAACTCGTGATCGTCACCGTGTGGATCGTGTGACTCTTTTGAGTAAATCACATGTGATATTTAGCAAATTCATCTGCCATATAAATGCGAAAAGAAATGCTTATACATCACGCGCGCCAGGGCTATCTTTTAGGGGTTTATTTTTGGTAAAAGTAGCCAACGCTGTTTGGCTGATAAAATGCCACAAAGTTATCGAGAGTCATTCAGAAATTCAACAAACACTGACGTCATTATCTAAAAACCCAATTGAGACATAATCTTTGGCTCCAACAGTCACTTGTTTTCCGCTGGTATGGAAATGAGGTGGAGGTGGAGGAGGCAGAGAAGGAAGTCTAATCCGAGTGCGAATCTTAATTCCAATTCCACTTCCAATCTCAATCCCATCTTCCGCCGCAGCTTCTTCTTCAGTTAATTGGATTTGTCAATATTGTCTTGCTTTTGGTCAATAATATATTTTATGGCGGCACGTGTCGTCCCAGCCAGCAGCAAAAAAGCAACAACAAAGAGTGGGGAAAATAAATAAAATTATAATGAAATGAAAAAAAGGTTGCAAAAAAGCAAAAAACAATTCACAACAAATGGCAAACTATTAACGCGTTTGTTTACACGCCACAACAGAGCGACAGCCCAAACAGAAAACATTTAAATGATTGTCATATATAATTTTTTTTCGTTTTTTTTTGTGCAGAAAAACCACAGAGGAGAGGAAGTCACAAGAGAGGGAGGTGTAGACCATTAAGCACTTATCATAAATTGGCCAGAAAGATCGCAGCACCGGAGGCAATAAAACTCAATTTAAGTATGAAAAATTAAAGGTATTTTCGGTTTTGTTTTTTTAAATCGAATACAAGATTACGCATACGACGTTGATGGTAAAAGAGAAGTGATTTATATGGAAATTAAAAGATTAGTTATATAATCGGGCAAGTAGCTCGAAGAGAAAACCTTTCTATCAATGAACATGGAGGAACATGCAGACAACTCACCTCTCTCCCATTTACAATTCTCCCTCAAATCTTATTGAATCCAAAACATATGTTCCTTCATTTCATAGAAATATCTCAAGAAAATACAATTAATGATAAAAATATTTTGGCAAATTTTTGGCAATGTTTTTTTGTAGAATTTGCACATATTGTTGAGGGCTCATCGTCATTCCAGTGGCTACTCCTCTTCCCACAACCGCTGTGCACCACACACGTTTCCAGTCACAACTAAAATTCCAGACAGACAGCGAGACAGACAGAAAATGTAGACAAGTCAGCATAAATCAAACAACCTGCACACGCGCTACACAAAATTCCAAAAGAAGCAAAAACAAAATACAAAAAAATGCAAAACCTCAGCAAAATCCGATACTTTGTATACGATCCCCATCCCCACACCGATCCCGATCCGATACGAATCGCATTGAAAAAAAAGGGGGCGACGGCCTCTCCGTCTCTCTAGACATTGTAGGAATTTCGCGTAAACAAGAGATCGGCTAGAGATAGAGAGAAAGAGGCTACAACCAGTGTAAAAGAGAGGGAAAACAGCAGGCGAAAGTGAGAGCAGCTCATTGCAGTGTCTAAAATTGGAGCGAAAATGCGATTTTCCATATTCGAAAAGGTGCCCCGTGTACCCCCATTTATCTTGCATAAATCAGTGGCAACCATCGGGTGTCTCGAACGGGGGAATCATCGTCTCAGGTTGCCTGCCCCAGAGAGCCTCATGGTTGATGTCTTGCATATGGCAGAATATTGTTGCGCGTGCGGTCAAAAGTGGAACACAAAAAGGAGGCAGACGATTGTGGGGTAAGCTGAAGGTTGTTTGCGGGAAGGCTGTGGGTGAGTGCTCCAGGGATCATGTGGGAGGTGGAGGGGCAATGTATTCGCATGTGGGCGTGCACTTTGTGGCGCGCGTGCATCTATTTGTTTGCCCACGAGTGTCTGTTTGTTGTTTAACCTCCACATCAAAACAGATGGCCAGACGGATGGCCCAGAGAGGGTGTTGGGTGAGTGTTGCATTCACAAGTGGCTATTCACTTTATACACTTTCGAGGCGGCGGCGGCGGCTTTTGACGAGTTTCCATTGATCAGAGCAGCGTCATGGGAGGAAATACGATATGGGAACAGACAAAAAATGTGAATGAACATAAAGACATAGTGGGAGCGAGGGATACTCAGCAGAGGGCAGTTCGGTGGCTGTGCCGCAAAGATAGCTAGCAAACAGATAGATAAGGAGGTGGGAGTCTGTTGCGTGTGCGTGTGCGCCTACCATATGACGTATGAGTGATGTGATGCTTTTTGAATAACCAACCGATTCGTACACACGCGGCGTATGAGTGATATTCGTTACTCGATTGAATTTTTCTCAAAAATATATACAACATTTCTTTGGTATTTTGCTGTTTGCTTGTTGTTGGTAGTAGTACCTGATATGCGCGGAGAGTGGTGGAAACGTGTAAATTCCGGCACATGTTCGGTTGAAAAGGAAATGGGGCGGAAATCGGAGAGGCACGAGTCGGAGAGGCCACAAACAACAACAAAAGTAAAATGTTGGACCATTTAGACGGGGGTGATTCGTTCAACAGGTGGAACGTGATGGTAAAGTGATCGTAATCTGTAGACCATTTGTTCTAGATTTATAAATGTGTTTCACAGCTGAATGAGTCATCAAAGAAATGGCCAGACCTTTTCCACGATCATTTCTCTATCCCCTCCACAAAAGGAAATCCAATACACACTCATCACACATTCAGCAAACAATCAAACAAATCTGAACAAAAATAAACCCAGAGAAGCCGATAAAAAAAACCACAAAAATAGCAACAAGATCCAACGATTACATTACCAAAAAAACAAATAAAGAAAATCAAACAAAAACTGAACCAAAAATAGTCTTCGCCCACAAATAGAAATTGCAATGGCAGCAGAATCTCCTCTCTCCCCCAACATATGATCGCAAAATTTAGCGCATTTTTCAACAGAAAAGCCATAAAAATTACTGTTGCTATTTGTATTTGAACATTTGAAATGTTTGGCTTAGCACAAAACCCGAAATGCAATAAAAAGTCGGGGGCACACACATAGAAACGGAGAATGAGAACACGACCGAGAGTATTGGGGCCACGACAGAATGGTGCACAAACATTGGAAATTCATGGGCAAACAGCGGAACAGAAAATGATTTATGCAAATATAATAAGCGTCCCATCTGAATGGCACAGCACCGCACCGCACCGCCCGCTCCACCGTTGTGGCGCTCTAACATTTTTCTAATTTTTTGTTCGGAATTTCGCAATCGCTTCAAATAGCGTTCACGTGCGATCAAGTGATCGCTTCATGTGCCAGTCACCACCACAGTAGGCGGTGCCAATCACGGGGGCAGTGCCATGCCACCCCACCCACTGTCCCACGAGAAAGCTTCAAATGAGTTGAGCAAATGTTTTTGCGCCCAGACTTCGATTTCGTTCAATCTAATTTATCGCTGCTAGTTTTTTGTGGAATTTTCTTCCCACTGATAGAAATCTCTGACGAACGAACGAACACGCCCACAAAGTGTGTGATGAGATGAATAAAATCTCGAATCGGTTTTAGATGAATGAATGAATTGATGAATGAATAGAGGATGTAGTTTCGCAAGAGAATGAATGAGTAAAGGAAGTGCTTGAATGGGAGATTTGCATTAGAGTATTATAAAAGCTATTTAAGAAAAGAAAAATTTGTTTTCAATCAATTATTGATATTCGAATGATTCATTCCATTCCATTCATAGTTCCACACTTTATCTTTATCCAAATTCTAGTGGCTTTCTTTCCACTTTATATCTCTCCGCATATCCATTCATCGTTCTGGTGTTTTCCCCCACACTCAATTTCTATTATTTAATCATTGATTCCCTGTTGCATTCCATTGTGCCTTCAAACAAAAAGCTACTTTATCGCCGCTGACCTTGAGGCAGCTCCAATGGGCTTCGATTTGATTGGAGGGGGCTTATCACAACGCACCCATAGAGGAGCATTCCACAGCAAGCGCAAGAAATACAATCCAACAAAATACTAGCAGAACGAAAATAAACTTTTTTCTTTCTGGCAGGTGCAAAAAGCACTCTGCGACCAAAGATTAGCAAAACAAAATAAATTATTTATTAAATAATCGATACAATGGAGCAAAAGAAACGGAAATAGAATGGCTATAAAAATGTTCCCCTATCGATAAGCGGCAAAAGTGCAACTGAAATAATTAACAAAACATTGCCAAAATACGAAAATTTCGTATATCTGAGTGTGTGTGTGAGTGACTGAGTGTTTTGAGTGTGAGTTTTTGCTGATAGCATGAATGAAATCATACGCCCGGCCCGGCCCGGCCCAGCCTGGCCCGGCCCGCACCTCCCATCTGTCCCTTAGGAGAGACTCTGCCGTCAGTGCGACGCCACCTGTTGAGCTTCGTGCTCGCGGTCTCTCTGCCACGCGCGAATAAATTTGTTTATAATTCCCCAGTCCCTGAGACCCCGCCCCTTATCAACGCCACCGTCCGCCCTTATCTATTTGGTCTTCTGACATTGAAAATCCACCGAGTAACGCGATCCACGATCTAAAACATGAAACTTAAATTAAAGGTGAAGGAACTTTTTCGACGGCGTGTGCTCGCGCTCTCATGATGATGATCATGCGCTTCGAGGGAAGCTCTGTTTAGGTTCTGAAGCCCATCTAAGTCGTAGACCTTCTCGCAGAACCCCACCTCCTACCCGTCTTGAGTGCGTGACTCGGGCACGCGTCTGTGTGTTCATGGAATTTTTCGACAGAAGAACTAATGAATACATTTCACATTTCGACGATTTCGCCCGACTGATAATCAACTTGTGAAATTCCCAGGGGCGCGTTTCCATTTTGTCACCTTCGTTTAATTAAAGTTTTTGGCTAATTTCGTGCAAAATATTTTGTTAAACAAGTTGTCAAAAATTTAATACGATAAAAGGAGTTGGTTTCTATTGATTCATTAATTGGAGTGGTATTCAGTCGCGATATCTCTCAAAAGGTTTAAAATAGAAAATCTTTTATGTTAGTGCTATAATTTTTTATAACTACTTAAAGTACTTTTTTGCACGTTCATTTAAGAGTATCAGAGTCAAGTAATATAAAGAAGGTGTAAGAAACGCCAAGAAATAATTCGGAATTAAATTGTAATCATGCCCAAGTAAACAAAATGAATAGTCTCTGAATGGATTATGCCAATAAAACCATCTAACACAGCAGCCCCATGATGAAATAGACTCCAAATGAAACGAATGAGCTACACAATAATTTCATAAAAAGGCAAACAAAATGATTGACTCGCGAGCATTCATTAACTGGCAATCTGAAATGTTTATAAACAAATTATAAATAATCTGCCAGTTATAATAATAAAACCAATTTGCTGTTTCGAGAGTTGTCAAAGCCTATCGGAAGCATTGAAACTTCAATGAGACCATACCAACATTTCAAAGTTTTTCGATCGTTTCGCATTCTTAAATCCCCGTATCCAAATCCGAGCAGGGCTGCTGCTGCTGCTGTGGCTGCTCGTGTGCTGTCTATTGTTTAAGTTATTAACAAATACAAACAACCACTTAGCTTTGAATATGATTTCAAGCATTTGGTTGCCTAAAAATATACATCAAAGCATTCGACGGGCGGGACGTGTACGAATGTACATAGAGTACAACGATACGATACGCTAAAGAGTGGCCAAAAATAAATATTGAGAGGTCTATTTATAAAGTCGCAAAAGGCAAAAGCAAAAGCCAAAGCCGCGCATCCGTTCCGTTCCTCAATTGCACACAAATTGAAGTTTCTATATATACCAGTCGTAGCTGTAATGTTAATTGGCATCGCTCGGCCGCATCGCGAGTCCGTCGTCTTCGAGTGGAGTCTAGACTTGAGACCAATCTGTCTTCTGTAAATATTCTGTAAAGTGTACCTCGTGCTGATCACATGGAATATGTTGGGGTATACTGTACTTGAGAGGAAAGATGTAACAGCACGATCGGGATTCCTCTGATAATTATCATTCATAAAAAATTGCAGCCATAAATCAGTACCTTCTAAAAATGATGTGGAACCTACAATTCTGAAGGTATACATATGCCGCTTGGTAGAGTCTTCCATTAAACAATTGTCTTCATTATTATTAAAAATCAATAGAACTGTATTACTTTTTCAAAATATAGAATCTATATTTTGGTAACGTAAAAAGTGTATCTTCTTTTTACAAAAATAATTCCTTTTTACAGACAGAAAAGGAAAAACATTAATTTATCCAAACACTTCCTCTCATTGCAAGAAGAGTAAAGGGTATGCCCTAGTCTTACAACACTCAAAAAATCAATTTCTAACACAATTTCACAATTAGATCTTTCGAGTATTTCCCTTTCAACATCAATGGACCCGCTTCTTTGCAGCCTTTTATCCATTGGCAGAAATTGAATTTCGTAATTAAAGATACTGAATCCGAATGCTGCTTGAGATGATACACAGATATAGATTTTTCGAAAGGTTTATTCTCGATTTCAGATACTCGAGAATTTGCATTTTACTTATTAATTATGCAAGCGGCAATGACAGATATTTAAACGATTTGCGAACTCAATTGTGCAAAAAACCGAACAAGCAAAAATACACACAGCGAAAGTAACAGTAATTGTCGCATTTGCAGTTCATAAATCAAGTAGCGAGCGAGTACGAGAGTATCTGACAGATACAAATAGCGTATGGGCCCCGCGTTCTATGTATGTATAATGATGACGACGTCGTTTACGTTCCCATTTACACTCAACTCATCAATTGCGTAGTTTTACAGCCGCCACACACAAAAGAGAGAGCGCACAAATCATTATCGATAGTCGTGTGTGCTGAGAGTGTTGTGGCCGCATTGATGCACATTTTAACGTTTAACCAGTAGCAGGGGAAGGAGCATGGGCATAGTCAGACATACACCTCCTGCCCATCCAAAATAGTACGCAGTTTCTGCAGCTTTGGATGTCTATATATAAGTACACTGTGTGGCAATTAGCGAATCGAATGCGTAATTCCTAATGGCGCATATTCCAACCCTACCTTTGGATGCATATGGCAATAAGACAACTTTTCTGAACTATCCTGAACTATGCACTGTAAATATGTATAATTAAAACATGTTTATTTAATGATCACTCATATCTATAGACATGTTTACACTCGATTAGTATGACAAGAGGGACTTAGACAAACAAAAAATACTCAAGAGTTCACTTGGGATCGTAGAAATCACATAATCAATGAATGTTGTAACGAATGTTTTTAGAAATAGTCATGAATGATTGGCAATGAGTGGGAATTAAACAAGTTTAAGACTTTCCTTTGAGATTTTGTTCCCCAGAATTCTACATTCAACAAGCAATAACAACAGAATTTTCCACGTAATTTTAGCATTTATCCATGAATGCTGCACACTTTTCGCACATCTGTTTTCATTTGCCAAAGTGCACGCGTGCAGCTAATGCAATTTCCAAACAAACCCACCGCATTTCCTGCAACGCCCAGTGCCTGCCATTCCCCCTCCCCCATTGGTAGTTCCTGCCACCTCTCTGTCTGTATCTTTTCAGTATGCTCAAGTCATTTAGGTTGTTAATTAGTTGAAAACTAATTAAGCAAATGCTAATATTTGGCATTCAATTTGGGAATTGGTTTGAAAATATTTGCAGTTATCATTTTATTGAGTTGAAGGGATTTTCCATGAGTTTAGTCTGTTTCCTGATGGGTATTATTATTGCGTGGCTTATGTAGGTGCAAAACGCAATTTCCTAATGTTTCTAGTGCGCATTTTTGTGGGCCAGAGGCGCCAGAGCCAAAAGATTAGACAAAAGCTAATGACTTTTCATACAGAACTATATACATACATGTGTATAGATGTTATATAATATATGCATATATGTATATGGGTCATGAGTAGCGATAAGGTGGCCCGCCGCCACATGTGAGTACTCAGTGAGCCTCACGTGAATGCGATTTCTGAATGATTTACGAGCAGCGGCACTGAAAGTGTGGAATACTCACTCGTATCTTATGACCGCATGGAGGGCTCGACTGGATAATGTCTCCTGTACAACGTATAGCCATAGGCAGGCAAACATATGTATCTTCTATATATCTCATGAAAATTCAATTTGCATAAATAGGAAACGTGCATAAATCAAGCGCCAATTGCAAATTGTGGGAACATTGAGTGCTAGCAAAGGAGCGACGGGCGAGTCTCTGTCTCTCTGCTGCCACTGCAAATCTTAGCAGTTGATCAATTTTAATGGCCATATGCCACTGGAATTACACGCGGGACTGGAGGTTCGAGTGTCGAATGGATGGTGGTTCGCAGAACAGGGCCATAAATGGGGCAGGCAGGCACCTGGCAAAACTGCTGCAATATTCCAACTGCAAATAAACATAAGCCGCCACAGTCCGGAGTTCAGAGACCACACACACGCGAGTTCCACAAACACTGTGGGGACAGTGGAACGAAGTTGTCCTAACAATATGAATGAAAATGGTAATGAATGTAACAGTAATGAGAAGATCAAACGTTTTTCTTTAATTCCATAAATTATGCAAAATTGCATATTTTTCCATGTCATTGAAAGCCTTTGACTAGTCTTTGCTTTCTGTTTTTAGCCCCACTGTACCACGTACGTAATGCACGAAATGTTTATCAGTGAGCGGCAGCGATTATATTGGCAATTATATCGCCACATTGGCGCCTCGCACGTGACTCGTTTCAAGTTCATGCGAAGTAGAAAGGCGCGGGGCCTGCAGAGGTGCAGAAACACAAGCAATGTTGGCATAATCACTCCAGGAGACAGCTCCAAAGGGGGCAGCACCTGGAACTGCTCAAAAAGGGGGGTGCAGGCGACAGCTGACAGTAAAAGAAATCTTATCTAAGGCATGTCGGTGGCCAGGCAGGCAGGTGATGGGAATATGTAGGTGCATGAGCCATGGCTCATGCCAAGGACACCAACAATCGACGCAAACTTTTTCTGCACTCTCAAGTTCAGACGCAGCAGGGGGACAGGTGTGCAAGAGCTGTTGACGGCACTTGTAGGTCAAGTGGTAGAAAATCCTTCCGATATTAAAACGTAAGGATAATTCATAAGACATTTCATTAGAATAATTCATACTTAAGCCCAACCTCTTACTCATAAAAAATTAACTGAAATATCATTTAAAATGTTGCCAAAAAGACTGCGAACAATTCCCAGCAAATCTCTTCCACAATCCCACAGAAACGTAGACAAACCATACAACCTACGTGTACCGAGTATTCCCAGTATTTATGCTCATCAAAAAAATCACCATTCCGTTCCGCCAAAAAAAGAAACCCGCCTGCCAGCCACCCCCACTGCCTAGTGTAAACAATCAGGCTTTCGATGATTGTGCAAAAATAATACAACGGCCACTGCGATGACTTTTTCCCTCTTTCTATTTGCTTTTTTTGTTGTTCATTTTATTTATTATTTGCTATATTTCACAATATTGCGGGTTCTAGTGCTGGTTGCTGCTGGTGGTGGTGGGGGGACCTGTGTTTGCCATATTTTTATTTATTTATTGATCACTTGATTTATGTGGAAATTCTGTTGATATTTTTAACATTTGCTGATGAGTTTTCTATTTATGTTGCTGCCTTGAAACTGCCACTGCCGGCACAGCGACTGTCTGTAGATACAATCGATAAATACATAGATACATTTTGAAGGTGTATTCCAGTATTTCATAAAAATGGCATTAAATGGGGATTTAAACTGCCAAACGTGCGGCATTTGAAGTGCGCCCGCCGATTCGGGGAATCGTGAGGTGTACCTTCCCGCCAGCCAGCATTTGGGGCCAACGAGGAGACACATGAGGCAGCAGTGGCGGGGGGCAGCGACGCGACTCACCGCAATTTCAAATCAATTATGACACTGAGCCTCCAGTCTCTCTCTTTCCTTCGTGAAAACTGGCGCCACTCCGATTGTGTGTGTGTGTAAGAAGGTGAGTGTGAAAAGGGGTTATGAGTGCGCCTCGAAATGTGAATAGCAGTATGAGTGCCTTCGAAATGTGAGTGTGAGTACGAGTGCCACAGATATTATGAGTGCCGCAGGGAGTCAAGTGTGTTGTGGGGCAAGTGCGACGCACAAGTGCGTGCCCTAAACAAACAGCAAAAGCCAAATGGTATTTCAAACGGAAGTGCCGCCGCCTCTAGCGTCGGCCTTTGGCACCACCACCACCACTACCGACGCCTCCAGCTCCTCCCTTGACACCGCCACCAGCTCCGGCTCCAGCTCCAGCACCGACGCCCACATCCATGCCCACGCCTACGTCTGCCCCTCCACCTCCTTGGGCAGCGACTTGACTGCCAGCTCCAGCGGCCATGCCCATACCCGCCTGAGCAGCCTCAGCAGGCCCTTGAGCTGCAGCAATGCCCTAATTTTTTTTTTAAGGAATATTATTAGAATGCGATAAGGTTGAGGCTAAGTTTTTGGGTTTGAGGTTTTCCCAAAGAGAACGGGTTGAATTTTCACATTTACAGACTCCTCTTCAGCATAGAAGAAATATTCTTGAATTTGAAGAATAAGTCGAAACATTTTGAGAATTTGGAAACAAGAAATCGGTCGGTTGGTATTCAGCTTAATCTCTCAGAACTAACCTCTACAACCCACTAAAAAAAACTCTCACCATTAGCAGAGCCAGCGCCATCCAAGTTAGAACTGGAACTTTCATAGCGAAAACAGCAACTTGCAACTTGTTGGAAGTTTAAACAGAAACTATATATCATTCAAAGTGATCGTTTGGGCTTTATATAGTAAGCTTTATGGCATGGTTGGCAAGCCAAAAATATTTTGTGGCTGTAATCCAAACGAAAATCTTGAAGGCATCAACAGCATTCCATGTAATAGGTTTCCCCTTGAATGCTGATAGGAATCTCTATCTCTGTGTGTGCTTCATGCATGCGACTTAGCCTGACTTTGTATGGCATTTTTTATAATAAAAATATTAATAAATTGTATTGTTGACAATCGTTTAATTACTCCCGTGCCCTGTGCATGTTTTTGGCGTGCGTCTATTAATAAATAACTAAATAATTAACGAAACGAAACGAAGCAACAACCAGTACCCAGTTCCATCGATGAGTAAAGTGCTACCGAATGATGACATTGTCGTTATAATATAAGCGCTTTCTGTTGCTGCTGCTTCTATTGTTATTGTGAAATTTATTAAGTAATTGTGCAAAGTACAAGGTCGAGGCAAAAAACAAAAGCAAAATCCAAAAAAAAACCCACGACAAATCTAAGGGAAAAGTGAAACTCATTTTACAAGAATAGTTCCCCCATATCTTATCGAAAGAGCAGGTCCCCTGCTGTCCACTCACTTACTCACTCTTTTCGCAGTATAATCGTTCATTCTCATTCGGTTTCCATTTAATTGATGATGGAGAGCACACTAAATTTCCATGAAATTCTATGAATTTTATACTATCTCGTCGAATTGAAATTTCATTAGAACGAATTGATCAGGGACCAGAGATTGATGGTCAAAATGGATTTTGAGGAATTATTTGGACCACTAATTGCATATATTAATTCGCAGAAACCATTTGTAAAGGTGTTTAAGATCAAATTATACATTAAAGAGATTTTGCTGCTAGAATTCCCATAATGATTTTATTTACTGCTGATTTAATTTATTACTGCTGCATTTTCCAGGCAACACTGCAACTCCTATGGCACTTTTTCCCCCTGTAGACACTACCGTGCGTCATTGGGGGATATTTGCAACACTGATAAACAAAACAATTACATTAAACAATCGTCATTACACACGGAACACACTAGGCAGCTGCAAATTCAATGATTTTTAGAGTTAATTTGTGTATTTGTCGTGTGATTGCGAGGGGTTGATAGAAGGGGGTTCAAAGGCCTGCATCTGTGGGCATCATTAAAATTTAAACAAAAAATTAAATAAATAAAAATAAGCTGCATGGCAATTGGCAAACTGCAACTGCAACAAAATAGCAATACAAAACGAAAAACGAAGCTAAAGATACACAATTAAATTAACATAAAGGATTTACCCAACCGATTTGGCTTAAATTTTTCCAATAAATACATGAAACTGTTGCTCATTGAATTTAAATGGAATATCTTTGGGTACACAAGAGTTTTTCATATTAGATCATGTATTTTGAACAACCATTCCTATGGTTACTAAGCCCCATGCAACAACGTGCCGACCCGATCCGAAAGTGTATATGAAACCGCGAAAACACATACACCAGACAGCATCGAAAAATAAATCTATATAAACAATAATATATATATGTATGTATATGTAATATAATATGAACATCGTTTGTCATTGTTATTGGGTGCCCCTACCCGCTGTCATGTGGGTGGTCGCAGTAATGGGGCAATAATCACCGATTATCACGTATCTCAATCCATACAAAAATATAATAATAATACCAGAGACAGGCAGGGAGGACAGTGCATGCTGTGGCATCATTAAAAATTAAATCAAAATTAAATGTTCATCAAATGCAATAAAAATCAAATATGTATGTAAATCCCTGTGTATGTGTGCAAGGCTGGTTTTTTTCCTGGGTTTTCTATATGCATTTTTATTTACTTTAGTATGTATTTCCATTTTCTACTATTCGGAGGGGAATCCCATTCTCGGAATGAAGCAAACAAGTTTATGGTTTTGTTTTGGTGAACAAAAAACATCATAAATCGGAATTTTTTGGAGGCGAAAACAAATTATTGCGAATTTATAATAGTTCCGTGCATGGGAAACCATTTAAGGATTGCATTAAAGACATCTATAGATGGAATTGATGTACGGAAAAACCTCTAATTCAAATATGGATGAGACTTACCAGGAAAATGTAGGAGTTATTTAGCTGTTCTAGCTTCTAAAGTATCATCTGTCTTGGCATGATATTTATTGATGATCATCCGCTTGATATTCTATAGGTATAAATCAATTATTCAATAATATTTACTATTAAACAAATAGACCTTGTCTTTACCTGCATTATAGAATCAGATTTCTTATCATGTAAACTGTAATTAAAGAGAAAAAATATATATATTGAATTAAACATATTATTCACAAATCAAAAGCTTATTCAAATTACTCTATCCCTGGAGTCCGTTACCCTGGGAGTTATTCGCATAATCGCAAAGATACAGAAACATGGGGGCTGGGACTGCTAAGCCGAAGCCACCTCATATCTGCCGGCATATCATGCTTATTTTGCGGTTTATTTTTTTTTCTGAGAATATTTGACGCGTACGTGTGACATATTTTCTGGAGGCGCCGCCGATAAGGCGCTTCAGACGCTCCACAACAATAACAATACGCGGCAATACAAACAAAGCAAAAACAACAAAAACCAAATATAAAAACAACAATTTGCAAGAAACAACAATCCCACAGATATAGATTATACACAAAACTGACAGTTGTCGTAGGTATACCGGGTTGTCGCCGTCGCCACTTTGGCATTCAAGGCATCGTCGTCTGTCCCTGACGGCGGCTGTCGTTTTTCATGGAAATTGTAAGTCCCCGCCAAAGTATTTGCCTTCGGAGTAAAGTCTGACTGTCTGGCTGTCTGTCTGTCTCGTCAACGCAATCTTCGATGTAAATAATTACAACGAATTCGAATGGAACGCAAATTGTGACTAATATTCGCAGTCGTAAAACCAGATAGCGCTTCAATTGAAGGTTAATTTCTGTCGGGGGCTCCCACTGTGTCTGGGTTTTTGCTGCCTTCTTTGAGTGAATTTCGTAAAAACAAAAATGCCTTGCCTTGTATTAAAATACATGTAGATGTATTTGTGTTGTGTTTTGTTTTGGTTCCTGTCTTCCTTATTTGAACTTCGCTCTCTTTATGCTTCTCCTTCTATGGCTGTTTATAGGACATTTCGCTCCAATTGTCTCTATATCTGAAAAATAAATAAAGGGGCAAGGTACAGTCATAAAACACTGGAGTCTAATAAAGCTGGATCCGACACCTTGTACAAACATTCAATATAAGCTAAAATTTGCTCTTACCATCTATATATCTGCTGTCTCTTTCTGTCTCTGCAACCCATTGCTCACATTCGCTCTCTTTGCGTGGCCCAGTCTCCCATGGGGATATTTGCGTGGGATGGCCAATTGGACGATACTTCGCAATCAATCCCATTATGCATCTCTTTCTGTCGCTGTTTTTTATGACCAAATGAACGGTAAATGTCGCTCTAATTGTCTCTGCATCTGAAAGACACATAAATGAAGAGTTGAAACATAGTTGTAAAACTCTAATGAGAACGGGATCCCTGTCTTCCTGGACCACAGTCTTAGCATACTTCTGCCATCTCTTTCTGTCCCTCTAACTCTTTGCTGACTTTCGCTCTCTTTGAGTTGCCCACTCTCCCACGGGCATATTTGCGTGGGATGGCCAATTGGACGATAATTGGCAATCGATATTTATGATTTATGCGATGAGTTGCCCGAGACCATGGCAATGACCATCGCCATAAGGGCCGGTAGGCCTTCCTACGCTAGTACAGACGGGATAATTAAAGTTTCTGCTGCCCTCGGGTACCCAATCCCATGTCCTGTTCTTGTCCCTTATCCGTGTCCGCCTCTGCTAGTCCCAGTTCCAGCCCAGTGTCACTTCCCCTTTCCACCACTGGCAGTCGCCGTCAATGTCGATTTCCCTCCTCTGCCGTTTCTCTGTCCCTTTTCATCCTCCACAAAATATGGCTTACTTGGACTGCGAGCCATCATCATCATCAGAACAGCAACAGCAGCTTTTGCGGTGGGCGCATTAACAGACTCTCCCACAGAGAGGAAGGGGAGAAGACGAGCTGGAGCGAGCGAGCTGGAGCGTATATATAAAAAATATATATACTTTTCTCCAATAATTAACTGCACTTTAAAAAAAAGATACTTCTCTCCAAGATAGGCACGAGGGATGGCTCTACGCTGCCTGCACTTCACTTCACTGCAATGCACTTGTCTCCAATGTAGGCACGAGGGATGACGCTACGCTGCCTGCACTTCACTTTCACTACACTTTTCTCCAAGATAGGCACGAGGGATGACGCTACGCTGCCTGCACTTCACTTCACTGCACTGCACTTGTCTCCAATTTAGGCACGAGGGATGACGCTACGCTGCCTGCACTTCACTTTCACTACACTTTTCTCCAATATAGGCACGAGGGAAGGCGCTACGCTGCCTTCACTTCACTGCACTACACTTTTCTCCAAAATAGGCACGAGGGATGGCGCTACGCTGCCTCGACTTAATTGCACTTTAAAAAAAAAGATACTTTTCTCCAATAATTAACTGCACTTTAAAAAAAAGTTACTTTTCTCCAAGATAGGCACGAGGGATGGCGCTACGCTGCCTGCACTTCACTTCACTGCACTGCACTTTTCTCCAATATAGGCACGAGGGATGGCGCTACGCTGCCTGCACTTCACTGTACCACACTTTTCTCCAATATAGGCACGAGGGATGGCGCTGCACTTTAACTGTACGATATAGCACTACTCTCCACTATACGCTCACTTCACACACGGGTTGGAGCTTCTTTCCACTATTCTACAACGCTTCCCACGGATAAACTAAATACAACAACAAAACCTGCTAAACCTTGCAAAATAGAGCGAGTAGTAGAACGGAAGCAATAGCACTGCAAATAGCGGGGTGGGGGTACGAAATACCATTAGAGCCGATCCTACTGAACAGTATTTTACACTTTTTAGGAAATTTTATAGACGGATTGCTCGCCAAAATCGAGATTAAAAAACGCGTCGAACGATGCTGCGCACTGTGATTAGCAAATGATGGCAAAATAGCGGGGTGGGGGTGGGCGAGATCTGCTGCTGCAGTAGACAAACGCACTTGTGTGCGTGGGAGCGCAAGGGGGCGCGCGGAGCGCTAGGGCTGCGTCTATTATGCTGGCCAGGAATAAAGTTGATACACGAAACAAGCACCCACAAATCCACTATATATTACGAAATACCATTAGAGCCGATCCTACTGAACCATCTTTTACACTTTTTAGGAAATTTTATAGACGGATTGCTCGCTAAAATCTAGATTAAAAAACGCGTCGAAACAATGCTGCTGCAGTAGACAAACGCACTTGTGTGCGTGGGATCGCAAGGGGGCGCGCGGAGCGCTAGGGCTGCGTCTATTATGCTGGCCAGGAATAAAGTTGATACACGAAACAAGCACACACAAATCCACTATATATTACGAAATACCATTAGAACCGATCCTACTGAACAATCTTTTACACTTTTTAGGAAATTTTATAGACGGATTGCTCGCCAAAATCGAGATTAAAAAACGCGTCGAGCGATGCTGCGCACTTTGATTAGCAAATGATGGCAAAATAGCGGGGTGGGGGTGGGCGAGATCTGCTGCTGCAGTAGACAAACGCACTTGTGTGCGTGGGATCGCAAGTGGGAGCGAGGAGCCGTAGGGCTGCGAGAACTACACTGGCCACCAATAAAGTTCATACACGATACAAGCACACACAAATCCACTATATATTACGAAATACCATTAGAGCCGATCCTACTGAACAATCTTTTACACTTTTTAGGAAATTTTATAGACGGATTGCTCGCCAAAATCGAGATTAAAAAACGCGTCGAAACGATGTTGCGCACTTTGATTAGCAAATGATGGCAAAATAGCGGGGTGGGGGTGGGCGAGATCTGCTGCTGCAGTAGACAAACGCACTTGTGTGCGTGGGATCGCAAGGGGGCGCGCGGAGCGCTAGGGCTGCGTCTATTATGCTGGCCAGGAATAAAGTTGATACACGAAACAAGCACCCACAAATCCACTATATATTACGAAATACCATTAGAGCCGATCCTACTGAACAATCTTTTACACTTTTTAGGAAATTTTATAGACGGATTGCTCGCCAAAATCGAGATTAAAAAACGCGTCGAAACGATGTTGCGCACTTTGATTAGCAAATGATGGCAAAATAGCGGGGTGGGGGTGGGCGAGATCTGCTGCTGCAGTAGACAAACGCACTTGTGTGCGTGGGATCGCAAGGGGGCGCGCGGAGCGCTAGGGCTGCGTCTATTATGCTGGCCAGGAATAAAGTTGATACACGAAACAAGCACCCACAAATCCACTATATATTACGAAATACCATTAGAGCCGATCCTACTGAACAATCTTTTACACTTTTTAGGAAATTTTATAGACGGATTGCTCGCCAAAATCGAGATTTAAAAACGCGTCGAAACGATGTTGCGCACTTTGATTAGCAAATGATGGCAAAATAGCGGGGTGGGGATGAATGCCCTTATCGATATCCTACACCTGTGCGATGTACCTAATTGGCGATAGCCGATAAGATCAACTTAGCGAGATCTGCTGCTGCAGTAGACAGACGCACTTGTGTGCGTGGGATCGCAAGGGGGCGCGCGGAGCGCTAGGGCTGCGTCTATTATGCTGGCCAGGAATAAAGTTGATACACGAAACAAGCACCCACAAATCCACTATATATTACGAAATACCATTAGAGCCGATCCTACTGAACAATCTTTTACACTTTTTAGGAAATTTTATAGACGGATTGCTCGCCAAAATCGAGATTTAAAAACGCGTCGAAACGATGTTGCGCACTTTGATTAGCAAATGATGGCAAAATAGCGGGGTGGGGATGAATGCCCTTATCGATATCCTACACCTGTGCGATGTACCTAATTGGCGATAGCCGATAAGATCAACTTAGCGAGATCTGCTGCTGCAGTAGACAGACGCACTTGTGTGCGTGGGATCGCAAGGGGGCGCGCGGAGCGCTAGGGCTGCGTCTATTATGCTGGCCAGGAATAAAGTTGATACACGAAACAAGCACCCACAAATCCACTATATATTACGAAATACCATTAGAGCCGATCCTACTGAACAATCTTTTACACTTTTTAGGAAATTTTATAGACGGATTGCTCGCCAAAATCGAGATTAAAAAACGCGTCGAAACGATGTTGCGCACTTTGATTAGCAAATGATGGCAAAATAGCGGGGTGGGGATGAATGCCCTTATCGATATCCTACACCTGTGCGATGTACCTAATTGGCGATAGCCGATAAGATCAACTTATCGACTTTAAATTTGAATTTAAATTTGAATTTGAATGTGGACCAACGAGCAAACCCAGTCTTAAGCTATGTTTTGCCATAAATGTTATGTTCTTATGAAAAATTGTTATGAAATATGCCGAATCAANAAAAGCGCAGCGAACGATCACGCGCACTGGGATTAGCAAATGATGGCAAAAGAGCGGGGTGGGGGTGGGCGAGATCTGCTGCTGCAGTAGACAAACGCACTTGTGTGCGTGGGATCGCAAGGGGGCGCGCGGAGCGCTAGGGCTGCGTCTATTATGCTGGCCAGGAATAAAGTTGATACACGAAACAAGCACCCACAAATCCACTATATATTACGAAATACCATTAGAGCCGATCCTACTGAACAATCTTTTACACTTTTTAGGAAATTTTATAGACGGATTGCTCGCCAAAATCGAGATTAAAAAACGCGTCGAGCGATGCTGCGCACTTTGATTAGCAAATGATGGCAAAATAGCGGGGTGGGGGTGGGCGAGATCTGCTGCTGCAGTAGACAAACGCACTTGTGTTCGTGGGATCGCAAGGGGGCGCGCGGAGCGCTAGGGCTGCGTCTATTATGCTGGCCAGGAATAAAGTTGATACACGAAACAAGCACACACAAATCCACTATATATTACGAAATACCATTAGAACCGATCCTACTGAACAGTATTTTCCACTTTTTAGGAAATTTTATAGACGGATTGCTCGCCAAAATCGAGATTAAAAAACGCGTCGAAACGATGTTGCGCACTTTGATTAGCAAATGATGGCAAAATAGCGGGGTGGGGGTGGGCGAGACCTGCTGCTGCAGTAGACAAACGCACTTGTGTGCGTGGGAGCGCAAGGGCTGCGTGTAAATATACTGGCCAGGAATAAAGTTGATACACGAAACAAGCACCCACAAATCCACTATATATTACGAAATACCATTAGAGCCGATCCTACTGAACAATATTTTACACTTTTTAGGAAATTTTATAGACGGATTGCTCGCCAAAATCGAGATTTAAAAACGCGTCGAAACGATGTTGCGCACTTTGATTAGCAAATGATGGCAAAATAGCGGGGTGGGGATGAATGCCCTTATCGATATCCTACACCTGTGCGATGTACCTAATTGGCGATAGCCGATAAGATCAACTTAGCGAGATCTGCTGCTGCAGTAGACAGAGCGTGAACACACGCACCCTAGCGTTCCCCCGCGCGCCTCGCGATCCCGACGCAGATAATACGACCGGTCCTTATTTCAACTATGTGCTTTGTTCGTGGGTGTTTAGGTGATATATAATGCTTTATGGTAATCTCGGCTAGGATGACTTGTTAGAAAATGTGAAAAATCCTTTAAAATATCTGCCTAACGAGCGGTTTTTTGAGATTAAAAAACGCGTCGAAACGATGCTGCGCACTTTGATTAGCAAATGATGGCAAAATAGCGGGGTGGGGATGAATGCCCTTATCGATATCCTACACCTGTGCGATGTACCTAATTGGCGATAGCCGATAAGATCAACTTATCGACTTTAAATTTGAATTTAAATTTGAATTTGAATGTGGACCAACGAGCAAACCCAGTCTTAAGCTATGTTTTGCCATAAATGTTATGTTCTTATGAAAAATTGTTATGAAATATGCCGAATCAACGCTTTAGATTATATTTTGTTTGTTTTGCTTGCATTTCAATGCCGCAAACGTTGCAAATTCCACTGTAGCCGTGCCGCCGAAGCCCACACATGCAAGCCTCGACAATTCCCTTGAAGAGCCAATGACTTTTTATATAAGAAAGTAATCCACACCGCACCCACGGCTGTTAGTGTACCCGCTTCTTATTGCAAACATAATAATTCTTAATGCGATTGCATAACGCGTCGGTCAGTCGGTCATGATGTCTGTGTCTCTGGCAATCCCAAACCCTTTGGCGGGACCGAGACTGGGACCCTCTGTCCGATCGTCTGCCCTGTCTAGACGCTTTTAATTTGCGTAATCAAAACACAGAGTGCCATAGACGGACTGTAAATGAGAGACGAAACAGAAACAAACATTTTGCCCTAACACCACAACGGGGAAAAAAAGTCCGTCAGCGATTCGGCGGCATTATAAATAATGCAGAAACAACAGCAAAGCAAAGAATTCCTCAAGTACAGCAAAAACAACAATAAAAAATCAGAAATTAAAATGTGTCTGTGTGTGTGTGTGTGCGCGCCTCGCTTACAAGCAGAATGACAACCCTGGCGCCGTGTTCTCTGTCTTCGAATAATTTCTTAACCCAAATGCAAACATTAATAACAAAATAGGAGCGAGAGAATGCTGTTGCTGTATCTGTTTCGATATTGAATTTTAATAATATTAAATCACTGATGGTTGGTTATGTGATCGAAGTAGGAGAGTTGTGGGGAGCCTTGTGAATTTTGTAACTATAAACAAAATAAATGGAATTGTATATACAATGGTTAAACCTGTACTAATACCGCTTTCAAACTCTCCGGCATTCTCTTACCTAAATTAACCTTGAACTCCAAGTCCAAGCATTATTCAAACAGCTTTATCATTCCCCACCAAAAGGTTCAAGGAACCCAAACTCTTGCCCAAATCTCTAAATAGTTCGCCCATTAAAAGCTAATTTATTAAAGAACATGCAATCTATTCCAGACAAGATTCAATTATCATTAGCCTTGACCTTAGCACAGATACATGGAATCATCTCAGAATCCACAGCAAACACAGATTAGACAGATCTCCAGTCGCACTTTATCTGTCGGTTGCTCTTGGTTCAAGGAACTCCAGCAAAATGATTTGTCACTCAATCTACGAGCAGTCATGTCTAATTATCATTTTAAGTGCCTGCAGCGTGTTTATCCACAAATAAGTTCTAAAAATAGCCCCCGACCGATCAATTATTCCACAATTCCCCAAACCAAAGGCAAAGTAACGGGGTCCTACATGTATTTATGTATCTCATGTCTACCTTCTCCGTGTACTGCTCGTGTATTCAGAACACACAAAAAAACTGGACCCAAGAAAACCATTATCATATATCAGCCAATGTCGCTCTCTGGTCTGCTATTTTCTCTGTGGTGTCCGATTGGGCTGCAAAAGAACTCGCCTGTGTCTCTAATGAATTGCATTTCATTCTAGTTGGGTCGGCCTTGCCATAGGAAGAGCCACAAACGTGCTAATTATGGCTCTGCAGTCGAATTGGTGCATGGTAATTGCGGTGCACGGGTGGATGGATGACCCCGCAAATGTGTGAAAATGAAGAACAAATAATTAGAGTTGTTTATCCACAAACAATAGAGGTGGGCAAGGTACGAAGAATTCTTTTTGGAATTATAGAGACTGGCGACACCGACATTAAGCGTAATATGTGTAAAAGTTGTATTCAATTCATCTCTCATGACTCCAACAAGTAATTTTGGGCAACAAATGTCACCAAATATCATTAAGGTAAAGTAATTAATGGCAATTCAGGTGACTGTTAAACTTATTAAATCCATTCCAAATGGGTCAAGCAAAATTTTGCGTAAATAAACACAATGTAGGAATATTTTCAAACCCATCGCTCTCTTGCTGGCCGCAACCATAAAGCTCGTTTCTTGGAATCCGTTTATTAGCTGACGTCAAAGATCTACGACTGCAAGCACGTCACTCTCCGCGTCACGATATGGCTTTCAATTGGAGAATTCTTGGCCCCATTCGATGCGCTTGTTGAACTAGCAAAAGAATACGATAAATGCAGGCATAGAAATGTGTGTTATCGTTTCACGATTTGTTTTGAATACAACTTTATCCTTCTGTGCGCTTCGCTGTATATTTCGCTGGTGCTAAAACTCATTAACAAGTGCATTTGGAAGCGTTGTTTTTGTTCGAATGTTTTGTTTTGGAAGGCGGATTTCGGAGGTGCACGACCTTCTGCATGAATTTTGCATCAATTTATCTTGGTTATTGGCTGTTTTGAGTGTTTGTGCTTCTTCGCTGTTTTACTTTTGCTAATTTGCATGCGAATTCATAATGAGCACGAAGGTCAAACAGGTATCTGTATCTGCAAGATACATTCGCTTCGTGTGTCACAAGTTATTTATTTCAAAATCAACATCCTCGCACGCATTTATCAAATTGTTGTTGTTGCTTCTCTTTTTCTTGCGGCCTTAATTTATGCATCCCAGTCCGCTTGAACGACTCCTCCACTTTCACTCTGTCTCTGTCTCTGCCTCTCTCACTCTCTCTCTCTCTCTCTCTCTGGTCAATTTGTGAATGGAATACATACAAAAATAAATGCATGAGTATATTCGACAGTAAATGCGGGCAGCTTTGGCGCAATTAACATGTTTTTAATTAGCCCAGAATTGATTTATGTCACACCATTCGGACATTGCACATTTCAATAATATTTTAAAAACAATTCGTTTTTGTTTAAAAATACACAAAAATGGCAGAGATTCGGCTGCCATTCGAGCAAGATGAATGTTCCGAAATTTATTCCGAAAATAATCGTATTTATGTGTTCCATATTGATGAATGGCCCTATCCAGAAATTCGCTCAGATTTGTCAAGTGCAGCAGATGGAATGCCATGGCACACCTGGCTGTGTAAACTGTACTTTGGTGGCAGCTAAATGAGTGATGCTATCGATTAATTAGCCACTTATCGACGATTTATCGATGCAGGAAATAAAAAGGATTTGGTTTTAATAAATTTAAGGGTAAAATGTCATGTTCAATCCAGGCACAAGTGTACTTTTGGCCTAACCTGAATATTATTTCCCCGAAAACCAAACTCCCAGCATACAGCTGTTTTTTTTATCACATTTACCCAGAAATCTGTAATCAAAGTAGAGTCAAAGTTGTAACCCCAAAAACAGCTTTGTTTCTGATTGAAACTGAAGAACTGAAGTTTTGCTTATCGCTTTTTGTAGAGCATTTCTAATTGTTGTTCCAAGCCCATAATCAAAACACTTTCGACAGCTGTTTTACGCTGAACACCAAACACACATGCCACACACGAGCACAAGTACGGTTGCACCTCCAAAATGGAGAACAAAGATAGCAAAGAAACAAACTTCAAGTACAGAATAAGTACAAATGGAATTCCTGTGGCTGAGTCAGCCCGAGTCAGAGAGGAAGAACTGTTAATTGCAAAATCAAATTGAGTAATTGGCTGACTGATTGAGTGGAGCCAATGTGCCAAAAAAGCAAAAAGATTACCTCATCAGGGAGTGTGTGAACTCATCATCATCATCATCATCATCATCATCATCATCGTTGCGAACATCTCTAGAAATGGCAATGAGCGAAACGTTTCCAGGAAAAGTGTGCCTGCCATCCGACACTGACACTGACACTGACTCTCCCTCCTCCTTCTGGCTAATTACAAGCAAACGCATTTTAATTTTCATAAAAAATAATCAAAACATGTGCCACACCACACACCAAACACACTCTCACTCTCTCTCTGTCATTCGCAGATAAATAAAGAAGAAACAATACGAAATGGCATCCAGAAAATGTTTGATTCTGATAAATTTATTCCGCGAAATCGAGTCGAGGCCACGAGAGAGTCACGAATTTCAGTTATTTGCGAATTATTTTGCGCGTAGTTTTGTCTATAAAAATAGCTTAAAAGTTAATTTTGTAAAGCACATAAACAAATTATACGAAATATCAACAAAACGATCCCCAACCCACCCAACCCTTTGGCTGCTCCTCTCGCGGATTCACATGCGAGTTTCGCAATTCGAAAAACAAATACAAATTGACGTCAATGCGAGTGCTGGTAGTAGATTATGATAATGTTCAAAGTGCAGGCCAGCACAAAAAACAACAACAACATAAACTGGAAGCAAAACAAAGTTTTAAATAAATGAAATGATAGAGAAGGGAAGGAAGTGTTTCTGAATGATTGCAGCGGGAAATGGAAGCCAAGCAATCGGTAGATCGCAGGAGGTTATAGAACTTTCAACTTGAAGATTTTCTTCAGAGATTAGAGTAGTAAATTCAGTACCAAAATTACCCTTAATTTTGTATATTTCTGTTTTGGTTATCTATGTTTATTTCTATATAATCTCCCCGTCATAACTCTCCCCAGTCGTCCGTTCAAATATAGTACTCAATTCTCTGAAAAACAATCATAAATCATAGCATATCTCAGTAAACTCAGACCAGACTAGACCCCGGCGTATGTATATTCAATGAATCATCTCATTCAGCACAACTATATAGTCACTTGACATGCGGTAATGTGGTACTTCCCCGTATAATGCCAAGGGTGAAGTTGTACCTTCGTACTCCATGGTTCTACAGTGAAAACAAACCCCTACCATGGAGTACATAGAACCAGATCCGCTTTCTGTTCTATGCGATAGCATTCCCTGTTAATGTTTATGTTTATAGTTCCTGGAACACTGTGGCATTGTCCAAACATCGATATCATAGCGGATGTGATAAGTGTCGAGACGCCAGATATTTTTGTATCAATTACAAACCATTGTTCCAGGCAGACGGTTACAAAATGTTTACCTCTAGATTAAGTTGAAAATGATCCCAGATTATGAACAGAATTTAATGGAAACGAAGGGGCACAAACAAGTTCTTAGTTTCTTGAAACTCTTTAAAGTAAATTTCCACAGATACACTGTAATTAGCACAACCAATCCATTTGCGTATCCATTTACGAAGTTCAGCGCTCATTACACCGCAGCTAAAGATATATATTCTTGATGTTGGCAATGATCTTTTGGCCGACCCTTTTGGCTGGGGGGGCTGATGAAATTTGCCCCGCTTCGACGCTCATCGCTCATACGCTGCGTTGTCCACGCGACTTAATTTATGTGTTCTCTCTTCGGGGCAGACGCCGCCGACACACGTGCCGACGCTTCAGTCCCGCATTAAAATGTTAATGTGGCACGGCCCAAAGTCAACGAAATAT